>NC_092576.1:6872500-6922500 GCF_037975245.1 Apostichopus japonicus | reverse complement strand
GCACATTTTCAAATTACAGTAAAGAACTTCTATTCTAAATAAATAACATAACTAATATCTGCAATCAGGATTGACCAGACCTCAAACTCTTCCGGAAATTTATTCAAGATGGTAGAAAAGTGTGACAATCCATAAATTTTCAAACAATCGTTCTTTTTATATTGGTCATGTGTCACTCCATTGCTGCTACATTTGGGAGTTATGCTTTGATTTTCTTTATTAACATTGCTTTTGCTATTATCAGACACGTTTTCAATGATATTGATGATGTTATCAAAACAATATTAGATTATCATTAGAAAACAATCATTTTATTTTCCTGAAATGAAGTAAAAACACATAAAATAAAAGCAAAACTGAAAGTAATTGTAACAATTATCATTAAATTAAACTACAACATGAGCACATATATTAACCAAAAGCTGAAATTCTGGGTCATGTCCTCTTATTTTTTTACTCTTGTTTGGCCAACTCCTTCAAATAGATCTTGTTTCGGACATAACCAGCAACGTTTTACATAATATAACCTAATATTTAGTAATAAAACAAATAATATTTTCCATTTAAATGCAATAATAGAATAGAAAAACATATTATTTAATTGCTAAAAATGATAAACCTACTAAAAAGAGATATATAAACTCTTTATATAGGTTCCAAGAGCGAAACAAAGAAAAGTGATACAAGTGAGCAACAAGACATGTATTAAACAAAGACCATGCTTGTTAATACTTTTCAATATATATCAATACATTATGATATGTGATGTGCACAAACAGCATCAAATTATTTTGAACTAAAGGAAAATGCAAACACTTCTTTTTATATTTGACTATGTTTCTTCGACTATGTTTCGGACATCACCACAGCTGTATTGGGACATCACTGTCATGTTTTCTACACAAAGCAAATCCTGTCAAAAGATACAATTGACACAAAGGGTTCTTCGTTATCGATAAGCTACCTACAAAGTATAATGACAGATTTGAAATTATTAAGTTAAAATCCTCAGTCTTTATTTCAAGTTACTTTATGAGCACTTCGGACATCACCTTCGAAAAATGTGACAAACCTGCATAACAATAATACATATTTCAACAGGTAACACTAAGAAGAAGTAATGATTTGTGCTAGTGGAACCTTAATATTATTTATGCCATAGATAATAGTCTTTGTAATTTTTGTGGCATTGACACGCTAACAATCCAACATATGTTATATGACTTTAATTTTGTTAGAATGGTTTGGAAGTAATTACATTATCGGTTTGAAAACACGGGAATTAAGATACATTTGAAGAATACGGATTTTTCCCGAGAGTTAACCTAAATAGTGCTCTTAGTTAAGTATCATATTTTTCATTCAAAGCTGGTAGAGAAAATACCATCAGTTTTTTCCTTACTAGATTATTTAAATCTTATTTAAATTGTATTTTTAAGCAAAATATGAAAGTAATATTGGAAGCCGTGGTTTAATCTATTAGGTTTGAAACATGGTTTTTGGACATTATTATTAATAAGAGTGTCACAGTAATTTGTACTTTGCCGATGTGGCTGAAATATTTTTCGTGTTAAATAATTTGAGTTAAACTTGTATATATTTGTATGTACTAATCATGAGAATAAAAATAATACAATTCCGTCACAGATTATCAAAAGCATTTATCAGTCCATTTGTTTATGCTACGGTAGGTACAGCTAGGAGAACTACCTCGGTGAGGATGATATTTCTATCTCTAAGTATTTTGTTACAATGCTCCAAGTGCCAGTTTTGATAATATTGGGCGCTTGAACGTGAACAGACCCGTACACGCACAGAGCCATAATACATAAACTGGGCGTAATCCTAATGAAATTACGAGACAGATTACCAGCAACATCAACATTGATACTAAACAGAAGCTTATGGAATCTTGCTACAAACTCCGTTACTAACCTTCGTCGGTCGAAAACGGCGGAATTCACGTAAGAAAACGGCAGTAAATGCGTAATGGTAAATTCGAAAGGAAGTAAGTATGTATGTATTTGTGTATGCATGTAAATGTATAGGGTTTGTAAGTGATAGGGTGCGGTTGACCCGTTGAGGAGGTCACCGAGGGCGCTATGTAAAAAGTATGCAAGTGGCGCTATATATATATATATATATGTATATGTATATATATATATATATATTATGTATATGTATATGTATATATATATATATATATATTTATATATATATATAGCAATGGGACCAACACAGCTTTATGACAAAGCCAACAGCGCAATCATGTTCAATGGTGCAATAGGGGAGTGGTTCAACAACAGTCGGAGTCCGGCATGGTTGCTTGCTCTCGCCTACTCTCTTCAACGTTTTCCTTGAGAAAATCATGTCGGATGCTCTGGAAATGCATGAAGGGACAGTGAGCATCGGTGGCAGAGCATGTAACAACCTACGTTTTGCCGATGACATTGATGCCCTTCAGGAAATAATGCAAGCCTATATACATCCATATTACGCCTTATTTGGGCCTTATAAGACTATACTGTTACTAGTAGCAGGGTGAGTTCATAATTGAAACACGTAAGGATTTGATCAAGGCCGTGGCTATTCTTACAACTAGTCGTAACAATTATTTATAAACTATTCTTACAACATCGGCGAATTCAAGCGCAGTAAAGTAAATAAAGCAACTGTACATGTAAGTAAGTAAGCAAGCAAGCAAGCAAGCAAGCAAGCAAGCAAGCAAGTAAAACTTTATTTCATCCCAAAAGGGAAATTACAAGCTCGCATATGTACATATAAGACAAATACAAGATGATAAAGGGTAAAAAGACATAAGATTGGCAAACATAAGAGTTTCAGAGAATTAAAGTATAAAAGTTTAAAGGCGTGATGATTAAACAAATGTAACACCAGTTTAGATGGCAAGAACGGGAAGATAAAGCAGGCTACTAACGATTGAAACAACAATTAAAGAGCTTAATGCACTGAGGGATAAAGGAAGATTTGTGACGATTTGTTATTGCATTCGGAAGCCTCATCCGCCCACTGCGAGAGATTATTGCACTGCTGAGATTCAGAAACAATGGGTGATTCTCGTCGGCCAGGATGGCGTCGAGCTTAGACTCATAATATGATAGTACATACACTCCATTGTAAGCTGGTCCCCACCCAGAATACGATTAGCCTGTCTGATAACAGAATCAATGCGATTCTTATCATTAGCAGTCACATTACCACCCCAGCATGTCATACAATGTCTCAACACGCTACAAATGACTGAGTTATAAAAGATAGTGAGGATACGACTGTCAATGTCAAATTTACTCATTCTACGGAGACAGTACAATCTAGGGTTTACTCTCTTCACCAAATAATCTATATGCTCATGCCACGCCAGTTGATCATCAAAAACAACACCAAGATATTTGTAGGATGAGACTTGTTCTACGGGATTTTCTTTGATCACAACCTCTCTCGGTTGACCATTGACCCTTCTGAAATCAATATTCATTTCCTTTGTTTTTTTAACATTAAGCAATGTGGAAGTTCTTGTCACAATATCCGACGAAATGATTAATTTCATCCAGATATTCACTCTCATCATCCTTTTTAATCAAACCGACTAAGGCTGTGTCATCTGCAAATTTAATTAAATGGCAACTATCAGACGATGATCACACATCCTACGTGTACAGAGTGAATAAAAATGGGGCTTGAACGGTTCCTTGTGGAGCAGCAGTATTTGAGTATTGGACATCTGACATACAGTTGGATGAGCTAATGTAAACATATTGAGAACGATTGGTAAGGTAGTTGAGTATCCAAATAATGAGATCATGTGAAATATTCATATTTAAAATCTTGCCGGCCAAAACATGAGGTTGAATTGTGTTAAACGCAGATGAAAAATCAAAGAACATAATTCTGGCAGAATGACCTGATTTAGAATGTTCAAGGTGGGAATACAATTTCTTCAAGCAATTTAAGACCTCGTCCTCTATATTGCGATGGGCCCTATAAGCATATTGTTGAGGATCGAGGTAGTCATCGACTAACGGCTTTATGTGCCGCAGTACAATTCGTTCACACGACTTCATCAGGACAGAAGTAAGGGCCACAGGCCGAAGGTCATTCATGCAGGATATGACAGCCTTTTTGGCTACTGGAATAATACAAGAGCGTTTCCATGATACGGGTATTGTTTTTGTACAGAAGGAAAGATTAAAAATGTGAGTAAAAATGTCGGCAAGTTGATTGGCACAGGTTTTCAATACCCGTGGTTTCAGTTGGTCTGGGCCGGCAGCTTTAAATGCATTTAAACGAGAAAATTTCCGATAAACTTCGCCCCTGTTTACACATAAAAAGGGGTTTTCCCCCAGCACAGTCGTCTAATGACTCTCTGAGAAGATCAGCCTGTGTAGAAAAGTCATGACAATCAAATCTGTTGTAAAAATCATCCAATGCGTTAGCGTAAACAATAGAGGTATCAGGCAAATATGATTTATGATTGTTAACCATGTACCCACTCATCAAACGGATTCCCTCCCAGACTTCTTTCATATTATTATCAGTAAATCGGTTTTCAATCTTACGCTTGTAAATAGCTTTCTCCTTTCTAATACAGTCTTTCAGCTCTTTCTGGACTGATTTCAGTTCATCTCTGTCCCCTCTGCCAAAGATGCCTTTCTTCCTGTTGATCACTAATTTGACTGTGCTGGTAATCCACGGTTTATTGTTTGGATACACTTTCACTTGCTTTGTAGGGACCGAGCAGTCTACGCAGAAGTTCACGTACCCGGTAATCGCATCTGTTAGTTCATCGATGTCAGTTGATGAACGGATAAACTGTCGTATCCAGGGTCAATGTTAGCTGGTCGAGTGACTCCTGGCTCCACTGCTGGCACGGGAAAAAACACGCGTTTAAATCGCCGTTTTCGGTCTGTAATTGCGACGTAAATTCCGAGTTCCATGCCTGTTTCCGTTACGTTTCCATTCCTGAAACTAGTGATTAAGGTTAGCTTACGATCCAACTTAAACGCGTGAGTTTTCCGCGTTCGCGATGACTTATTTACCGAGTACGCGTTGACCGTAAACGCCAAGTGTCATCCAAATACGGTGAAGCTTACTTAATCGTGCGGTTTCAGGGAAGGGTAATCTTTACGTTTCCGGTCACAATTACAACAGATTCGCTACCTTAAACATGACCGTTAATCTGGAGTTTACGTTTGAATCCAGCAGTAAACTTCTCGCATTGATCATCGTAAACGCCATGATTACACCAATATATACGGAGAAACGTGGTCATCGTAAACACATTACTTTACGACCAATACAGGGGCTGGGCTTATTCGCTACGTTTAGGGAGTCTTAATCGGGTTGATAAGGCTGAGAAATACACGGACCACCTCTATCAAATATTACATTTGATTTAAAGAAAATTAAAAATAATAAACATAAAATCACACTCGTTTGATTTTCCACTTTTTTATTTATATATTTGCACTTCACATCGCATCGTAAACGTTTATTTGTTATATTTACACTTATACAAAAACTATGTAAATGAACGAAAGACCACTTCTGATGTGTAAATACATCTAAATGCAACTCAATATTGCTTTACATTATGGTGTTGAATAGTTAGCTTTTTGAATACAAAGTTTAAACCTCGAGAAGCCATACTCCTTTTCAAATTTCAAAACATGCATTATTGTCCGCAGAATGTATTTTGATGCCCAAATATTACTTTACTTACATTGTGGCAATTATATACACATGCAACGATTTTAATGCCAGGTGAAAGAAGGAAAAAACAAGTAAATATAGAATGTTTCTATTTTTAGTTACTACACTGTTAAAACACTGGGTAAAAAAATTGTTGGGCAAGTACCCTTTCAACTGTGTTGGTCAAATAGTGCCCAATTTATATATAAAAATGATCGAATCGCAGATTAGTTTGTTTACCCATCGAGTTGGTAAACTCCGTGCTCATATTTGACCACATGTTGGTCTTTTCTGTCATCGTAATCGTATGATGGGCGAAATTTCGGTTCTTTATACCATACGCTGGGCAAGCATTCGGCTTTACCTTGGCGATGTTTACCAACGTTGGGCAACTTTGAATGCAAAGTGTGCTTGAGCGCGCGTGCACGACGAAGGGTTACTGTACATATTCCGTCGAGTTGACAGCCTCAAAAGTCGAAATGGAAGATCTACTCAAGAGCTGGGGGTTGTTTGTTCCCGACATAATTCAGTCTGTGAAAGGTAATCATTTCAGTGAAGGGATTGAAGTAATCGGAATAAACTGGGACGATTCTTTCACACAATTTTCATCAACATTTTGTACTCCTATGCTAGTCCTAGTACTAGTAATACTAACGTTAGCGTATAGAGCCTATACAGTAGTGTAGCCTATCACAGTGACAAAAGGATACCTGTATACCGACGTACGTACTATATGGCTAGCCTAGATTACTTAAGCGAGTCCTACTCCTAGACTAGTTAAGGTTAAGTGTGGAGTTCGAACTTCCAGTAACCTTTTCTATCCTTATAATAAGCCTATGGGGATCCGTGGTTGAAATCTTGGGCTTATTTTTACAATGTGTATCGTTTTTATTATGCTACAGTGGCAAGCTACAGTAGCTTCAGCATATTACGGTAATTTCTTAGTGTTTATTGTAGATAATATAGAAACTGTAGGTCAAAGGACAATAAATTAAGTCAGCAGAGGTCAAACAATGACCTTTAACCATATTACCTCAGGAACAACCAGGTTGATGATGTTAAGTATGTTCTGTATATTTCCCATATTGAATACAGGATCACCGTTCTTTCTTTGAATGGGAGGGGTCCCCCAGCTACTTACCTACCCTATTGTTTCTAACCTGATGACTATTGAATTTGGTGTTTACTTCCCGATAGACTATTATCTTACAACAACCATTGATTTTGAGGTTTTTATGCTTTACTAAATTTGGCATTTTGGTTTTCACTTGCAGAGAAGAAGGACAACCTGTCATTGCTCATGTTACCACTTATTTTTGGGACCAGGAGCTAGGCCAAAACTGGAGGACGATCAGCGGCAACAGACCATGCTTCATCATTTATTGAATTAAAAAGGGTATGTCTAAATGCATTATTAATATCAGCTGCTGACTTTGCTTGTAATCAGCTAGGGTTTGAATCTCGTAATCCAAGAATCAGTGGTTCAAATCCCGGCTACATTGTGTCCTTAGGCAAGGCACTCTATCTTGATGGCCTCACTCCACTCAGGTGAAAATGTGAACTTGTGAGGAACCTGAGCAAAACCCTGTGTGGATTACAAAGACTGCAGCAACTTACTCTCCAGGATTGTTGGAGAATTGTGACTGGCTCCACTGATCTGTAAAACCCTTTAAGCTGTATTTTCATCATTATTGTTATTGTTGCTGTTCTTCTTTTTTTTTGTTCTTGTTCTTGTTCTTCTTGTCGTTGTCGTTGGTAGTAGTAGTAGTATTAGTAGTATCAGTAGTATTAGTTGTAGTATTGCTATTGTTGGACATTGGATTGTGCAAAATCCCTGAGTTCAAAACTAGCATGTACCCATTGTGATCTACATTTATATTTCGAATGGGAAGGAGGTGCCAACTAATGCCCTACGACAATCTTCTTGTTCACTTGGATGATCTTAAGTCAGTTAAGTCTCTCCAAACTAATTCTACATATGAATCAGTGGTGTGCTGGTATCATCCTACTGGTTAGACATATCAAAAGGGAGCGTTTCCATTTTTAATTTATACTACAAGTTCAATAACATATTTGTGATATGCATAAAGTAAATGGTTTTGGCTGTAATATAGCACACACCAGAAATAAATAAATTTGACCATGGAATACTAAAAGCTACTTTTCATTGCTTCTATTGGTTTCACAGGAGCACACCCATTTGCCTTCATACTTACGGGGAATAAGCAATGAATGAAGATCTCAGCCTTTCATCCTTGGGTTTTACTCAGACTTCAAGCTGACACCATCACAAGTGTTTGTTATCTTGGAGAGGCACGCAGTGAGCGTGCAGACACTCTCTGAAGGAGTCGACATCTGCTATAAAGCACAGATATTCAACTTGCAGTACCAGCACCACTGCCGAAATGTTTGGGATTTCATTGAAAGTTGCATAGAGCAATCAGGAATGAAGAATCTTTCCTCCTCCATCCGGTCTTTCAGAGCTTTCATGAAGAATGCTGCCAGTCCTTAAACAGTTTATCACCTGGCTCGGAGCCTTTTTTCCTCGAGGTATCATATTGGGATACATATCCAAAGCCCCAATACCGCTGTTTCAAACTTCGACACAAATTACAAGGTGTCTAGAAATTCATTTTTGAAGCATGCATTTATCATGGAATTGGGTAAAAAAAGTGGATGATACAAGTACATGTAGGTTACATTTGTGTAATGAGCGTGCTGAAATGGGCAGTAATGCAGTGATTTTACGGCTAATTAAGGAACTATTTAGCTACTGTAGCACTTAAGTTAAGATATTTTGCAGAACTAGTCCATAGGACTTTTTATGTACAACTGAACATCTTGATTTGAACTTACTCTGTTATTGTATTCAAAATGACAACATTATTAAGGGCACCCATGAAAGGCAGAGCTTCATGCACAATGTGACTGCAAATGTTTTTTTGAAACTTACTCTTGATTTGCACCACCAATTAAAATTCTTCCAGCAACTACTGTGTGATGAGCTAGTGTACAATGAACTGACATATGTGCTCTTTCTATCCACTATTTTTACATTGTTACATATGTAGAATAGACCCTTCCCCCTCCCCCATCTCATTGTAATGAACTTGCAAACATTTCCTTAGCCTGTGTTACCTTGTATATTTGGAAACTGAAAGGAAACTGAACAGTGTGCCTTACGTGACTAATTTGCATCAGAATATCAGTAAAATGCATATCAATTAAATTTTTACCTTGAAGTTATTCCTCAATGTGTCCTTTTCAGATATAATAGGCACCTTAGCAGATTTCTCTCAATGCTTCACAGGATTTATTGATTTCCTCCAAAAAGTTTAAATTCTTCATTTCTCTGCGTGACTTACGTGACAAATGTTGAGGGCGACATAATTCGCAATGGGAAAGCATTAATGTTTCGCAGTGGTGACAGAATTTTATTTTGGGTTTTCAAAGTTCAGTAACTATAGGCTTCTAGCTTAACTACAGACTTGTACTGAAACATGATATTGAAAACAAGTGTAAAATTTCGCTTTGATTTGTGACTTACGTCACGTGGAATGGCCCTAAAGAATGTTATCAGTTTTTAAATCATATGAACATTGTATAGCTTGCTTCACAGCACAGAAACACAGGAATTAGCATAGCAATATATCAAAATTTGTGGATCTTTGTTTTAAGTATCATGAAGAACATTTTCAAAGACATTTTTTTGCCAGCCCTCATATCTCCTTTAATACCATTATTCATTTGAACAAAAGTTTAAAAGTGTTCCATTCATGTTCATCTAAAAAAGAGACTTTTTCCTATTCAACAATTTAAAGATGGCTAGTTATGTAGTAATCATTTTGTGGAAAATGTTTTGCCAACATTAGATTGTGGAAGACAATTGTTCAAGTGCAAAAGAAATTGCTCTAAATTTGTAAATTCAACTTTGTACATGGTCCCACATAATTATTAATTAATTAATGATGAGTTTAAAAGACTACAAAGGTAATAAGTGATTAGCCATGGTCAGAAAACATAGGTCCTAACATAGATCTAGAGAGGGAGTGAGTCTGACCACAGCAAATTTCCATTTCCTAAACAAGAAAAGACAGCAAGGGCAGTACTGGGCTGAAGGCAGTAAGCATTTAGGTACAAGAACATTGCTGACAACCTGTTTTGCTTCCTGTTTAACTATAGTATGGAGCTTTACACCCCTTGATTGCAGCCCATTTTGATCCACCCTTGCATTGGTTAAATATTAATTTTAACCAGTACACTTTCATACATGGGTACTCCAGAAATGGAGGGTGTATATGTGCTTTTGATCCACATTACTGAAACTTTTGGGGTTAAACTTAAGTTAAAAGGTTAAAATATTAATGCAAAGTTGGTGTATGATGTACAAGGGGGATTTTAGTTCTCATGGCAAGGAATCACAAAGCCATTGGCATTTTTTTCCATAAAATTTATCATGTGGGATTCTTAAGAAAATTTAGGCCACAAATGTTAATGTCACTTTAGGGAAGGTTGTTTTCAGATCAAAATGAGTTCCCAAGGAATGTGCGTGAATCCTACATAAATGAAACATTTGGCTCCTTTAATTTATTTCAGTTCATACCCTTGTTTCAAGAATACCTGAATTTAAGACTTCTTATATCAAATTATACTGTTCAGTCAACAATAAGTTTCTTCAAGACATATAGTCGGACATATAGTTATATGTCTTCTTCAAGGTCAGTGAATAAAGGTGTTCCAAGTATTACAAAATACAGTATCTTTCTTTATTTCAAAGGATGTGATGTCTAAGATTTTTTAGAATTCCAACACGATCTAAGAAACCCCCAACAGTTGGAAGTGGTTCAGGATTAACCCAACATTTGGTTGTTGCAAATGCCCAACAAAATCCATGAATTGTCCAACAATTGGGACAAATTTAGTATACACCCAACAGGTGGCTAAATGAACTGCCCAACAGATGGATACATTACTGGTGCCTTAACCCATACGTTGGTTAAATGATTTGCCCAACAAAATGAATGACCCACCCAACAGTTGGGGAAATGGCTAACCTGAACAGTTGGGTAATTCCCCTCCCAACTGTTGAGAATTTATTATACCTATTTGGGTTGGTCAATTTTTGCCCAACTTTTGAGGTTGCTGAATACATGCCCAACGTTGGTTAAAAAGTTGGGTAAATTTTGCCCATTATTTTTAACAGTGTAGTTTGCAAATAAAAACCTCTGAAAACCAGCTACCCACTTGAAGTATACCAGTAGTTAAATTGAACCAAACAAATTTATGTTTAAAATTCGGTCGGTTTATCCTCAGATGATATAAACGCCTAGGCACTTCTTCCATGATGGTTATCGGCCCCTCGACCCCCCCCCCCCCACCCAGGCCCGGAAACGGTACCAGCCTCTTTTATGTGGAACGAACTTGACACAGAACATCACTTCCTGCCTCATTTCGTAGCACGCTTAATATTTTGTTGCTGCTTTAAGTTTTATTGTAATTAACATATATTTTGATATAAAATTCAATGATAGCCCAAACAAGATCTCTAAATTCTTTACCCTGAAAGTCTGGAATTAACCATGCATGAATAATGAAAGACAATCGTACAAGTACAACAACATTTCGACGACAAGTTATAAGGCCTATGCTCTATGTCTTATTTTAAAATATGATTTACTAAATGATTCATTAACAATTAATAGAATCATGCTTTTTTCTTGGCTTTTGTTTCCTGAAAATATTTTAAGGATAACTTAATCCTTAACATTTAATCCCTTGATGGAATATATTAGCTGTGAAGGGAAATTTAAAAAAAGGCTTCCATTAAAGCAAAAGACTTACAAGAAAATAATAATTAATCTGACATCTATTATTATGGGCATATTCTTTCTTCCTTGTTGCATTTATCTCAGACAGGATTTCGTTTTAAAGGTATCATGTAATTATATTACACCAAATGTTAAATTAGAGAAAACTCTTCTTTATTACACAAAATCGTCAACTGCAACTTGTTTGTATCCGAAACAACGGCGTTTGCTGTTTGTTCCTGGGGCCTCATTAATCAACAAACGCTCAGGACAGGATTACCCACGTGCAACAGGGGCACGAGTTTAAACGTTGGGTAAAAAATTCAAAGAAATATTGTTATAACGTTACATTATTCTACGTTGTATATGGTACAAAAAGTTCAAAGAAGTCAAACGAAATGGACTTCGATATGCAGTCTTTACACTGTTGATCCATGACTGTTTTTATGTGATGTTTTAATGTACGTATCATAACCACCGTGGGCAAATAGATCTTTTGTGAGCTATACATCCGGCGTTATCCGGTACCAATGTATCTCTATGGGGGCTCCAATAAACTGTTTGCCACGGGCCTCCCACAAGCTTAATCCGGCACATCAAACAATGACCATTTTCACCATTTGGAGAGGGGGGGGGGGGGGTCATACCTTCATTATTATTGTTCAGCCTAATTAACAGCCCAAGTTGGGGCGTCAGTCGATACGCATTTTAAAGATACGTCTCCTTTCCTAACGGCGGGTATCCTTTTTTTCTGGACTTTTCGCTAAGGAGAACGTCCTTATAGAATGAGTCCAGCCTAATTTTGTTCAGTCTTTCCGACTCCCAAGTGAACTCCTGCACTACGGTACCCTAGCTCGTTCGCTCTCCATGTCAGATTCCTCGGATGACATATAATCAGTTGACATCACTGTACAGTCTGTCTTTTCTCTCCTCTGACCAGTCTATGTTCTTCACTGCGCTCAATCTACACCGAAGTTTCTGTAAACAAAGACACAAGAATAATATATGAATTAGACATATATTAAGATCAGTTGGCATAGTTTACTTTTGTTGAAAAATATACTAGCTCCAACTCTCAATATCTCCAGCCCCCCAGTGAAAAATGTGGAGGGGCGGAAGTATCATCCCCCCCCCCCCGCTTCGCAAGTCAGAAAACCCCTTTTTCCTTTCCAAATGAGAAAAAATCTTATTTGGAGCACCAAATCGCATCTAAGGCCAGGTGAAAATACAAAATTAAGTTTACAAAATGGAGTGGGTGTTGAAATGTGCTTTATTGCACCAAATTGCATCTGAGGCCACCTCGAAAAACTTCCCTTAGACCCCTCCCCCGGGCCGGCCATCAGTCTTCAGCCCCCCCCACTCAAATGTACCTCCCTACGCCACTGTATGTTTCAACGGTTTACAAAGCACATTTGTTTATGGGTTGGGGGGGAGGTAGGGGGCACGTGGTTGGGTGACGTTCACCATCACAAGGTTAGAACGTGAATGTATCAATAACAGTATACCCTGGCAAATTGTGCATGAAACATTTTACAGATATCTAAAAGGAGGTTATTGTATTATTTCTCTCACTGTCATATTTTAACTCTTTTAATTTATCGTTTTTAAAGGAACGAATGCCTGTACAGGTCTAGGGTTTATATAACGGTGACTTTTAGTGATTGAAAAGTTACATTGATAAGTCTTGGCCTAGTGTTACGTACCGAACAATCCAGTGGCACAGAGAACTTCGTTTTCGTTTTTTTCGAAAGAAGTTGTTCCTTCTCAGCCAGTAGTGCTCGGAGTGCCTTTAATTCTTCCTTCAAATGTTTGCACCGAGCTTTCTGTCACAACATGTGCATACTGCCGCGGTAGTTCCAACTGTCGCTGCTTCTAAATGTTTTTTTTTTCTTCTTTTTCCAATACACGTATGACATTTTCCTGCGGAACATCATTAAAAACTAGCGACGGATCGAATTGAAAGTGTACTTTTATAAACTGGCAACCTTGCTTCCACGGAGCTTTCTGTTACTTCTGCAATAAGCCACAGAAGCCGGAATCGTCCATTTTGAATGCTCTTTGCAATGTAGAACTCGATTGAGGATCAAGTGCGGTGTGAATCAAACCAACGTGTTGCTACTAGTGATACCGCCTTTTACTGATTTCAAATTCCCCGCTTTCTAGTAAGCCCAGGCTGTGACGTAATTAACTATACTGAATACGTTATTGTTACTAACCAACTGGCGTAGCCAACCAGTGAACTGCAAAGTGACAGACAGTAAACTTTATCATTGTGATGTGACCGGAAATTTCACTTGCTTATCTGGAAATGATATTTATAGTAAGTAAGCAGTATACTTCTCTGTTTCGTACATATATTGCGGTGGGTATTTGTGCGTTTCATCGCTTTACGTGCATGATATAGGCATTGAGTATACTTCTTCGAATATCACTTGACGGCATATTGAGAGAAATCGGCAGAGCAAAAAACGGACTGTTGAAATCTATCTCGACTAATCTATGAAAAAGGATATGGACAATGGGAATCGTAAGAGGAGCATTTGAAACGGGGGGAGGGGAAGGGGGAAGGGGGAAGGGGAAGGGGGGCATGGGGGCATGGGGTAGGAGGTTGGAGGTTGGAAAAAGTTTCGCACAAAATTTAAGCAAAAATTACTTAAATCTCAAATATGGATTTGCGCCGCTATGACCGACAAAGTTAAGTTAAAGTTTTTGAAGCCTGACATTGAGTACCGATTGTTCGATATCCCAGTTCCGAGGCTTGTGCCCCCCCCCACCCACCACTGTCCCCGTTTTTAAATAAATCCTCTAAATAGCTATTCTGGACCCGACCATTTCTAAAGCCGCAAAAACGGCATCACAAAGGAACCGGCTAATTATATTTTAATTTCTATTTCAGGACTAAACTCGGAGGGGGTACATATAGTTGGATAGAAGGAGACATCCACAAATATCCAAAATATGACTCATCTGTAATATTAGATGAATTCTACGACCATTCTGGATCAGTTTAGGGGCAAATGTTGTATCCATGAGATGTCAATGTGTTATTCGATCACCTAACTTTCCAATTAAAATTAACGGATAACGATTCTTTGCATTAACAGTTAAGTTTACCACACATGGGGAACCTGACGAGGGGGGGGGGGGCGAGTGGGTGGGGTGCACCACATGGTTGCATCGGGTCCCCAATATAGTGTTAAAGGAGGTCTAATTAAAGTACCCTAATTATTGTAAATGCTCATTTAAACGTCGCGGGTTCTCGGAAGCTAACTTGGCGCAAACAGCAAAGGGAAAACTCGATTGGATTTCAAGTGAAAAAAATTGTGCGATGCTATGTACTCAGTGTGAATCCTCCAAGCCATAGTTTTTTTTTTGTCTTGTCTTCGAAAAGTATTCAACACAAAGCGATTCTTTTCACATATCAGTTCATGGAAACTGCAATTATTATAGGCTATTATCATTACGTTCTACTAGTTCATAAATTTGTTGGTACAATCATGGAGGTAAAAACCTCCACGGTACAATGTCCTTTCTACGCTTCTGTAGCTCCGTAGTTAGCATCCAACATTGATATTTCCGAATTCTACGGTCCAGCAACAATAGGCAGTTAAATTCAAATATGTATGGAAGCCGTGAACTGCCGCTGCTAAAACTTGTTGACGATCTCGTGAACTTATGTTAAAGTCGGAGGAAACTGAATATAGCAGTTTGTCGATCATTTAACCATGCTTTGACTCAGTGATCATATAGTAGCTGGAATCTTACAATAAACAATCAAACAATGTGAAGCGTGTCACAGTGACAATAGCATTTGATATTTACATGTTATTCAGTATATCACGCCTTTTTGACAGTAATCACAAACACATTCTTGCTATATTTTTCAGAGACCCACATCAACTACAAATTTAATACGAGTTATCATTTTAAAAGGTTTGAAAGTCTGACGCTCTTCAAAATGCGGCAGTATTTAATTTTTAATTTTATTCAGTTCCATGTCAACAGCGTAATGATATAGCTACATTCCATTTTTGACATTCAACATATTAAACATCACTTGTGTGTTTAACGTTACTTGATCTAGATGTAGTTTGCAATAATTTTCAGGAAAATTCGTTTCATATATATAACTATTGGAGAATTAAACCATTACCTTGATCCGGCACATGCACATGGATTTCGCTGTGTGTACCACGTATTGTAATGTGGGCGCTCTATTTTTGCCTTTATTACGGCACTTATGTATGTTTATTTACTATATTGTGACGGGGTCCGGTACCGTACAACAACAAGCAATCAACAGACTGTGACAATACCCGCCCCCCTAAAGTGCGAATGCCACTGAGCAAAATACCAAAAATACAGTTCACAATAAATCCAACAGTGTACCAATCCAAACCCACCACCAACATTAAAAAACAAACAAAAATATAACATTAAATTTAATTGTTTACACATACACATACAAAAATATATTAAATGTAAGCTAACACTTAACATCGTCTTTTCTTATAAATAGTTAAGACAAACAAATATATAACATTAAATTTAATTGTTTACGCATACAAAAATATATTAAATGTAAGCTAACACTTAAAATCGTCTTTTCTTATAAGTAGGTAAGACAAACAAATATATAACTTTGAATTGTACAGAAATTCCGTGTGCCTTTAAAAAATCTATTCCTATAATAAAATCAGTGTGAAGTCCTTGTGTAAGGTAGAATTTAATCGGCACATCTTTATTTTGAATCCTAGCATCAACGTAAATTGTCCCAATAATTGGAACCCTTTGTTTACTTGCAGTCTGGATAAACTTGATATCAGAATGAAATAATTTAGTTCCAGCAAATTGTGGTAATTTCATAATCTCGGCATTTGCTACAGACACGTCGGCCCCTGTATCCACGAGAGCAAAACATTGACCACGATTGATTTCTAATTTCACATAATTATCTACATAATCCGGAGTTCCCAATATTGATAGCTTGTTATCGTCATCATTTTCATTCTCATTTAAACTCAAGTAAGGGTTGTTTTCCTTGTTCAACTTATCGGAAATCTTTCGTACTGACCCTGGGCTCCCCCTTGCAAAGTCGGGTCTTGCTCGTTTAAATACATTGGCCGACCTCTACCCCGTCTCGTACCCCGATCTAGCCGTCTACCCCGGTACGAACCCAGTCCTACATTACGACAAAAACGAGCTATGTGACCCACTTTTCCACATTCCCAACAGGTAGGCTTATTTCGATCTAATATACTTTGAACAGAATAACATTGCAGGTTGCTTCGGCAATTTGCTCTCGAGGGAGTTGCGACAGCAATGTCCATGACTTAAATTTATTGAGCCATAGATACGGATCTTCACTTTGCTTACCATGAAAGGAGTCAGGACGCAAATTTGACGCCATTTTAGAATTAACAGCGGCTCTCCTGCTTATGGGCGAATCAGGTGATTTTACGATACCTTTCTCAAGTTCGACGGCGGTTGTTAAATTGTCAAAAGATTTGGCTCTTGATCGCAAATTATAAGACATAACTGCTGAATTTTTGCAACGTATCAGTGCCCCGCACTTCCACCATTTGTGACGGGGTCCGGTACCGTAATAAAGTAACAACAGTAACAAGTATTAAGTAATAATTGGTGACCAGGTTTATTCCTCCTCTCTCTTTCCGTTTTTTCTCTTAACTGCCTTCTCCACTCCCAACTCAATCTCACGCCAAAATCCAACAAAGTAAAGAATGTCCCTCTATAGTAAGAGTCGTACACCGAATTAGACTAACAACAAGGGGACACTCTCCAGGCATGAACAAACACAAAAGGCACCCGAGGTGCAGGAATTCGGCCATGCAAATACACGTTGTCTCCCACGGACATGCGCAGTCGGCCGGAGAGCGCCCCCTGTAACACGGGTGGAAGAACCACAAAACAACAAGCAATCAACAGACTGTGACAATATATATATATATATATATATATATATATATATATATATATATATATATATATATATATGAAAATCGTAATGAGTTGGAAAATCAAGAACAGTGAAAACACTTTCAGCATCCACCGGGATTCGAACCACGGGCCTCCCGCTCTGTACGCGGACACCCTAACCACTATAGGCTATGTACGCTGATTGTATGTCCAGAGGTTCGAAACCGGTAAGGAAGGTCTATATGTTTGGGACTTGCTATTCTGTTTATTTAAGACTTGCATGTGTCTCAAGCATGAATGTATTACGGTACCCTCACAGGATAATACTTCCGTGTCTCAGGTATGCATTTCTTTAATGGAATTATATAACGGACACAGGACAATCTTAGCTATTATATATGCGCATATAGGTGCGTGATTTTTACAAACACCACACGTGAATATGCCAATTTTTGCATAATGCTTATTTTCTCAAGCGATATAAATCATTTTCGACATATGTGCAAACAACGGAACATTCAGTTTACATATAGGATGCAACTGAGGAAGATTTTATCAGAAATTACTATCAAGTTCTGTCCATGAATCGATAATGAGTGAAGAGGACGTAAAAAAGAAGGGGTGGGGCGAGCATTGGAAGAATACTCGTGATTGTGGACTAGAGATTGGAATTTGTGAATACTCAAGTAAACCTATATATATATAAACCTTGAAAGTTCAATAATCTTTCAAACTACTACATTTTTTAAATGTTATAATAGTAATAATAATCAGCAGTTATTTTCACGACGCTTAAGCGACCACAAATGTGGGAGAAACCCGCATTGCTTCCAAACGCCACCGACTTTATCCGCCACTCTGCCATAGCACCGGTATATATGTGTTGGATTTGCGATTTACTTGTCATACTTTGCCAAGCTTGGGTAGAATTTCTATATAAGCGTGGGTACAAGTCTTCGTCGCACCATGGAGCTATAAACAGAGCTCCACGGTCGCACGTAGTATTAATTAGTACTATAAAGTCCCGTAAAAACAACAGTAATGAACGTCGTTTACGTACACAGGGACGTAGCTAAGGCATGATGATTGAGAGGGGGGTGGGGGGGGAGATGTAGTGGCTGAAATTCCAACTGGATGGGTTTTGGAGCCAGAAAATTCCGACTGCTGCCTTGTAACCCGCCCCCCCCCCCACACTCTTCTCGTCAACGATACGGTCAGTGTCAGTCAGACACCCCATCTTTCGCGACTGCACTTTTGTTCCGAAGTTTTTTCGGTACATTTGTACCACTGGCCCTCACTTCACAAATTTATTAATCACTCTGGTTAGCGAGTAAGCAATGAGTATAAGTTATCTGCTTTATAGGCTACATAGACTACCAACTAAACAAGCTATGTTAATGTAACAAAGGGGAAAACTTTTCTTTTTCAACAAATTATATTCGACGACATAGTGAACTACCCCAAAATACAGTGCTTTTTCCTAGCGCGCTTAATATTATTTTCTTGAGAGGGGGGGGGGGCTATTTATCACTCACATGAAAAAAATTAAATTGTTCACTTCATTCCAACTGAGCATTTGGAATGAAGTGAACAGTTAAACATCTTGCAGAAAAATGTTGAGTTGACGAGATACGATAAGTTGCCAATTAAAAATTTTGCAGAAAATTGTTCAATTGCTCAATTGGGATGAAGTGAACAATTGAACATTTTGCCAAAAACATGTCCAATTGACGAGATAAGATAAGTTGCCAATTAAACATTTTGCAGAAAATTTTTTTTTTTGGATAAGATTTTATCTTGTTATTTTAACAATTTACTGAAAAATTTCACCTTATGGGCAAAGTTTTTCTTATGTTGATGGCACTTTTAAGCTTCCGTAGAATAGCATTGAGCGTTTTAATTGTATACGTTGTACAGTAGTTTTATTAGGCATTTTTTTTAGAGTATTCAAAATCATACGAAGTTTTGTATGGTGGAGTATAAGAATCGCGAGATACAATTTCTTAATATGACAAGGAAAACGTGGTAAATATGACTGATTAAAGGTCATGTTTGTCCGAAAATTGTAGGTTTCTCACAAATAACAAGAATCTATGAAAATTAGAGTGCGACAGTCGGAAAAATTAGAGTGCGACAGTCGGAAATTCCGTACTCATAAACGTACATGTACAATTTTAATCTAAAGCTGATGGGTACAGTTTCTTCCTCGTTATGATCCCCCACTATAATTTCAGTTGATATATGTAATCAACATATTATGTTAAATTAAAAATAAGTATAGGTATCATCAAACTATATATAAAATTGATCGCAGAGTCAATCAGGTGTAATAGATTTAGGGAGGGGGAAATTGATTGTGGGGTGAGGGGCTTCGAGTTCAAATACGTGTACTCCTCAAAAATAGTATGTAATGGCCCCAAATTACGGCATGCTGTAATTGCTGGAAGTTTTCAAAAAAGTTTTTTCCTGAAGGTGTTCACTCTCCATATTGTTCGCTGACATTATAAACACACACAACAAGATGACTAAATTTCCCAGTTAGGTAAATTTCCTCCAAGGTGGTAATAAAACAGTTTAAGAATTTTAACATAAGGTGACCATATTTTAATATGTAGCATATATGGGACCAATAAATCATACTTAGTATGATAGTAATATATACTAGTGTAGAATTGTACCTAAAGGGTCTACTCGTTTGTATTGAGTTTTAACGTGTAGTTGCATATAACAAGGTTTTAACCTGACTGGAGACCAAAACTTCCCCGTATGCAACACCTTCGAAAAATAAATATAGAGGCGCGGGGGGGGGGGCGGGGGTAGGAAAGAGGATTCAAGAAAGTATGTAATATATAGGCTTCTTAAATAGTGCAGTTCCTAAAGGGTCTACTCGTTTGTATTGGGTTTTAATGCCTTCTAAATCGCTTAATTTTCGAACAGTTTCTGTGAAGACTACTATATTTCAGTCATACTTTCCCAAGCGTGGGCACAATTCTCCTAAGCGTGGGCACAATAAAGTTACTGTCAGACATGCATGTTAACCAATATGTATATGTGTATATATGTATATGTGTCGGGGGGGGGGGGGTCGGGGTCGGACAGAGGATTCAAGAAAGTATGTAATATATAGGCTTCTTAAATAGTGCAGTTCCTAAAGGGTCTACTCGTTTGTATTGGGTTTTAATGCTTTCTAAATCGCTTAATTTTCGAACAGTTTCTGTGAAGACTACTATATTTCAGTCATACTTTCCCAAGCGTGGGCATAATTCTCCTAAGCGTGGCCACAATAAAGTTACTGTCACACATGCATGTTAACCAATATGTATATGTGTATATATGTATATGTGTCGGGGGGGGGGTGGTCGGGGGTCGGAAAGAGGATTCAAGAAAGTATGTAATATATAGGCTTCTTAAATAGTGCAGTTCCTAAAGGGTCTACTCGTTTGTATTGGGTATTAATGCCTTCTAAATCGCTTAATTTTCGAACAGTTTCTGTGAAGACTACATATATATTTCAGTCATACTTTCCCAAGCGTGGGCACAATTCTCCTAAGCGTGGCCACAATAAAGTTACTGTCACACATGCATGTTAACCAATATGTATATGTGTATATATGTATATGTGTCGGGGGGGGGGGGGGTCGGGGTCGGAAAGAGGATTCAAGAAAGTATGTAATATATAGGCTTCTTAAATAGTGCAGTTCCTAAAGGGTCTACTCGTTTGTATTGGGTTTTAATGCCTTCTAAATCGCTTAATTTTCGAACAATTTCTGTGAAGACTACTATATTTCAGTCATACTTTCCCAAGCGTGGGCACAATTCTCCTAAGCGTGGCCACAATAAAGTTACTGTCACACATGCATGTTAACCAATATGTATATGTGTATATATGTATATGTGTCGGGGGGGGGGGGGGGTCGGGGTCGGAAAGAGGATTCAAGAAAGTATGTAATATATAGGCTTCTTAAATAGTGCAGTTCCTAAAGGGTCTACTCGTTTGTATTGGGTTTTAATGCCTTCTAAATCGCTTAATTTTCGAACAATTTCTGTGAAGACTACTATATTTCAGTCATACTTTCCCAAGCGTGGGCACAATTCTCCTAAGCGTGGCCACAATAAAGTTACTGTCACACATAGATGTCAACCAATATGTATAAGTGTAGTGTATGAGGCTGCGTACAGTATACATATGTTGTCTATGTTTATATGTTAATCGTACATATGTCTGTATCTGTGACTGTATCTGTGGACTGTATTGGCCGCAAATTAAGCAAGCAATAATTGCTAGGAGTGTTCAATACTCCCTTGGAGGTCTTCGCTCTCCAAATTGTTCTCAGACAATCTTAATGAACACAAAAGATGACTGAATGTCCAGTGAGGTATTTTTTTCCAACGAGGTAATATAAACCGTTTAAGAATATTGACCAGGGGTGACCATTTTTGAATATATGGCATATATGGGCCAATACAGCATACTTTAATCCTTCTATACCTATATTAGTTGCATATATCAAGTTTGAACCTAACTGGACACCCAAACTTCTCCCGTAGCAATGTAATTACCTTCGAAAATTAAACGGGTGAGGGGGGGGGGGGGTCGGAGTGTTTGAAAGAGAATATAAGAAAGTATATGATGTATAGGCTTTTGTCTCACTTGCATTTTCCTCATAGGGCCTTTTCGTTTGTACATGGTGTAATGCCTTCCAAATTGTTAAATTTTAGAACAGTTTCTTATGACAACTAGCCTAATATATTTCAATCATACTTTCCCAAGCGTGGGCACAATTGCCTAAGTGTGGGCACATGTGTGTGTATAGTGTACGCGGCTGCGTGCAGTATACGTTGTCTATGTTTATTTTTATTTTAATGTTATTATGTTTTTGTTAATTTTAGCCGGTAAGCAATAGGCCCTACCTACAAGTTGTTTTTCATTCTATATATTAATCTTCGTGGCATTATTCCACTAATTTTGAGGTGAATGTTTGTAAAACGTTTCCATGTTTGAATTCAGAGTTCAATAACATTATTTACAATAGAAAATTTACAATAGAAATGAACGTGGAACACATTTCTGGCGTCAACATGTGTCATTTATTTTACACTTGCTTTCTATCGCTGCAACAGAAACATTTGCAGCAATGAATAAGAGAGGAAAGGGAGAGCAAAATCGTTATTAAGTTGTCGCATTCCTGCAGTAAAGAGTGCACCGTCTTAACTACAAATTGATAAATATGTACTTTGTACCTCATAAAACGTGTTTGGTAAAGTATGTTCTTTACTTTGAATCTTTTACTTGCAATTGTTTAGATTTTACACCCCAATACAAAACCAGTATATCCCGCTCCAAAGGTTTGCTGTTTTATATGCCAGGTATTCAAATATGGTCACCTTTGATAAAAAAAACAAATATTGTATTTGTATTACCACCCTTGAGGAAATGAACATTCAGTCATTTTATGTGGTTAATCAGTGGCGTATCCAGGATTTTCTGACCCGGGGGGCGCGAATTACTATCTAAGCGGAGCGCCACCATCGGTTGGCGCGCAGCGTACAAGAAAATTTCTGGTTTTGATACACCCAGATCACCGGAAATGGCACTTCTCGAGCTTGAAACTGACCAACCAGATGTAAACTTTTGCCTGAAAACCAAGTATTTCCAAATGGTTTTTTTTTTCCATCCATAACCTTTTTGAAGATTGTCATCAGTCACTCATCATGTTCGACCTCATCACATCTCCCGCGGATCATTGCTTTTGTAGGTGGTTCTAAGTCGCGGCCCACTATACCCGTCAGCTCCAGTTTTCACGGTTTTAAGCCCATTATTTGTTCAGAATTTGAAAATTCACGATAAATTCACTTCAAAACATACCCATAATGCAATGTTGCACAAAATTTCATCTATGGACAATCAATACAGAAAAACCTCCTTCAACCCCAAACAGAACTAGTCAAATTTGCACGAGTAGAGGGAAGTATGATGAAGAATGTTGGTCAGGGAATTTTCGAAAATTCCGACACAGTTAATTTATTGGTGTACAAATAATAAAACCTCTTTAAGGAAATAGATATTTTCGAAACCGAACACTACACACATCGACAGTTTGAACATGGGCGCAGATCAGTCTTAGATAATGGTGGGAACGCGAGTCTGTTCTCTGACACTATCTAAGCGGAGCGCGACCATGGGTTCGCGCGTTGCGTACGATTTTTTTGGGTCAAATATAGCCTCCCAGATCGCCGGAAATAACACTTCCCAGACCTAATGATGCTCCCAAACCTCCTTAAGTTTGAGATTTCATGGTTTAGAATTTTAGTTTGGGGAAATACATGCATGGGCGTCTGCAGAAAAAAATCAGGGGAAAAATAATCCAAGTAGACTTTTGTATATACGATGGGTCTGGCGTCCTCTCCCAGAAAACTATTATAGACTGCCGCAAATGCGATTTCCGTCCTATATTTAACAACTGTGGATAAATATAATAAAATGAGAACTGTTGCATGTGATTTGCACAATGCTGGATCAAACTTCGCTTAAGTTTGAGATTTCATGGTTTAGAAATTTAGTTTGGGGAAATACATGCATGGGCGTCTGCAGAAAAAAAATCAGGGGAACAATAATCCAAGTAGACTTTTGTTTACGATGGGTCTGGCGTCCTCTCCCAGAAAACAATTATAGACTGCCGCAAATGCGATTTCCGTCCTATATTTAACAACTGTGGATAAATATAATAAAATGAGAACTGTTGCATGTGATTTGCACAATGCTGGATCAAACTTCGCCAAAGTTCAATACAGGGGAACTTGAAATGCAGCTATTGTTCAAGACAAATTGGTGGGGATACGGTATATCATGTCCCCACTACTGAAAAGGTTAGTGGGGACGCGTCCCGCTGTCCCCACCAGGATCTGCGCCCATGGTTTGGAGGCTGTTCATTCTGGAACGCCATTTTCATGCTCACTGATATGGAGTGATATCTGCTGTTTGCTTTACAAATTCGAATAATTCGAATATTGTTAGATGCATGTCCATTCAGTACAGTGTCCTTGGGATTTTACGGGGCCTGATCTTAGGAAATCGGGAGTGGTCACACTCCATTTAGGTAAGTGCACGACCTCAAGACGTCACTTATACACAACCCGATCACTAGTCTTGTTATCGATGAAGTGGTGTGTTGCCGGATTTTGTCAAGGTCTTGGTACTATACGGGCGAAGGTCGAGAGGGGTGGGCGTAGAGGTTGTGGGCGCGCGTTTTCATGCAGATGAGAACAATCTCAAGAAGTGATGGGTGTGTGTATATATAAATATATATATATATATATATATATATATATATATTAACAATACAAGGTCAAGTATACTTAAGGGAAAGTTCATGCACTTCGTGTAAGCCGCGGTATGCATCTATTTCGTTGCATATAGTTCTATAACGATTCATGAAGCTGTAGGCCTGCCTGTACTAAATGTCAACTTTTATCATCAACCCCTCTGTGACCACATGTACTTTGTATACATATCGCAGGTCCGGATATTTCCCAGGTAAAGCCTAAACTCGAGACCATTTGAACCGACGTATTTCCTGAATTCGTTAGAAATTTCTAGTTAAGTTTGTGGTTTGCGATCTACAGACCATGAACTTTAAGATCCTGGGAATTCCAACGCATACATTGTTCCTCCCGATAGTTTCCTGTATTACTCATTTCTTAAAGAGCTCAAGTTGAAATTTTACTAATCCGAGGTGGTTTATTGCACTTTTTACGAGGAGCCGTACAGCTTCCTTGTTTTGGTATGTATTTAAGCCATTTTTTTATTAAATAATTTTTAAACTTTTCTCAAGCGTAATTTATACATATAATTACGCCTACAATGGAATTTCGACCTTCCTTACCGGGTTCGAACCTCTGGATATACAATCAACGTCCATAGCCTAGTGGTTAGGGTGTCCGCATATAAAGCGGGAGGCCCGGGTTCGAATCCCGGTGGAGGCTGGAAGTTTTTTAAATGTTCTGGATTTTCCAACTCACTGCAATTTCAATTATATATATATATATATAGATATATATAGATATAGATATATATATATAGATATAAATATAGACATATATATATATAAAGATATATATATATATATATAGATATTGATATAAATATCTATATATATATATCTATATTTATATCAATATCTATATATATATATATATATATATATATATATATATATATATATATATATATATATAAGTTTTTTCACTGTTCTTGATTTTCCAACTCATTACGATATTCATTTATATATATTCATTTGCCTTTGTCGTTTACCTCCATTGCATTAACATAAAGTCTGTTCAAAGTATCTCTTTCGAGATCCGGCTTTAGGAATCACAAATGATTTCGAGTTGGTTAGCATCATGTTTGATCTCTAGAGTAAGGCAAAATATGTCACCAAAAACAGAACTAGTATTGTTCGATACAGGTGACAAACGCCTACAGTGGAATTACGACCTTCCTTACCGGTTTCGAACCTCTGGACATACAATCAGCGTCCATAGCCTAGTGGTTAGGGTGTCCGCGTACAGAGCGGAAGGCCCGTGGTTCGAATCCCGGTGGAGGCTGAAAGTTTTTTCACTGTTCTTGATTTTCCAACTCATTACGATATTCATTTAGATTCAGATAGATAGATAGATGGATAGATGGATAGATAGATAGATAGATAGATAGATAGATAGATAGATAGATAGATAGATAGATAGATAGATAGATAGATAGATAGATAGATAGATAGATAGATAGATAGATAGATAGATCTTTATTCATTCAATTAAAACATTACTCAAGCTCCTTAGAATACAAATAGAAAAATAGAATAATAGAATCATATGTGAAAATAATAATTTACAGGTTATTATAAAGTTTGACGGCAGATGGAAAGAAACTGGCGGTAAAACGCCTGTTCCCTCTAAACGTACGGAGTCTGCGGTGCGATGGCAAGAAATTGAAATATGCATTGGCAGGGTGATCAGAATCGCTCAAAATGAGCTGCGTTCTACGAAGAGACCTGTCTATGTAGAGCGACTCCAGGGAAGGGAGATCAACGCCAATTATCTTTTCAGCTGACCTGACCACTGCAAATAATCTGCGGATATCATCTTGCGTGGCCAGACAATAATCGATGACGTCAGGATACTCTCGACTATTGCACGATAGAAATTGGTAAGTATACAATGATTGAAACCATACGATCTCAACTTCCGCAAAAAATAGAGACGTTGCCTAGCTTTCTTCAAGATTTCCGTACAGTTTACAGACCATGTGATATTATGGGTAATATGAGTACCAAGAAATCTAAAACTTGACACCTGCTCGACGATGTCTCCTCCGATACGTAGTGGTTGCATATCTGGCTTCTTCCTCCGAACGTCAAAAATCATCTCTTTAGTCTTGGAAACATTAAGGAGTATGTTGTTCTCATTACACCAATGTATGAGAGATTCAACCTGTACACGGTAAGTCGACTCATCATTGTCCGATATGAGGCCAGTGAGGGTTGTATCATCAGCACACTTGGTCACGAGACAGTTCGGGCTATATGCCTTACAATCATACGTAAAAAGTGAATAAAGTTTCGGTGAGAGAGGGCAACCCTGTGGTGTACCAGTACTCAATGTTAACACGGAAGAAACATTATTACCAATTCTAGCAACCTGAGGACGATTCACAAGAAAATCTAAAATCCAATTACAAATAGAAACCGGGAACTTGAGGTCATTGATGAGCTTAGAATGCAGTTTAAAGGGGATAATAGTATTAAAAGCCGAGCTATAATCTACAAATAAAACTCTAGCATATGAATTCTTGTTCTCAAGATGCTGTAAAATTTCATGAATGTTAATAGATATTGCATCGTCCACACTTCTATTTGATCTATAGGCGAATTGGCAAGGGTCAAGGTCAGATGGCAATTTAGAGCATAAATACTTCAATACATGTTTCTCAAAAGATTTCATAATAACAGAAGTCAGTGCCATAGGTCTACAGTCATTCAGTCTGGAAGCAGAATTGTTCTTAGGAACCGGGATAATGGTTATCTGTGCAACAGATGTGAATGCTCAGCATTCGTAGGTATTACGAAGTACTAAGTACAGAAGTAATACCCGTCCGTGTCGCGGGCAAGGATAATGGTTGCTTCCTTCAAACTGTTAGGAACATTTTGCAACCTCAACGACCAGTTATAGATGACAGTGAAAACAGTCGCGAGTGGATCACTACAGCGCCTCAACAGTCTTGGGGGGATACCATCAGGGCCGGCAGCTTTCCGTTCCTTTAGACCCTTGAACGCTCGTCTCACATCGTGTTCAGCGATCTCAAATGGTGGCAGTACATCGTCGCATGGCGCGGGTACCGGGACACTGGTATTCTGGCCGTCAAACCTGGCGTAGAACTCATTCAGCTGGTCGGGCAATGTGACATCATCGGTGTCAGCGGTTTTCGCGGGACCTTTGTATTGTGTGATCAGGCTCAAGTTCGACCAGAGAGCTTTAGCGTCACCCGATTCGAACTTCTCCTCAACCTTATCCCGGTACGTCCTCTTCGAGTCCCGGATAGCTTTCTTCAAATTTGATATGGCCTGCCGGTAGGATTCCGGATCAGTGTTCCGAGAACGATACGCAGCGTCCTTGGCGACGAGCTTGGACCGAATGGACTTATCAAACCATGGTTTGCTGTTCGGATATGACGTCACCGTTTTTGTAGGTAAACACTGTTCTTGACAAAAGCGTAAATACACCGTCACGGCGACAGTGAATTCATACAGATCATCGTTACTCTTGAAAACATTCCAATCAGTCCTATCAAAACAATCAACCAACTGATCGACCGAAGACTGAGGCCAAATGATTACCTCCTTCTTGATCGGTTTAGATTGCTTGAGTTCTTGTTTGTAGGCCGGTATGAGCAGGACTACCGAATGATCCGATTTACCAAGACTGGGGCGTTCGACAGATTTGTAGGCTGATTTAACCTTGGAGTAACAATGGTCCAGAGTTCTCCTCCCGCGAGTCGGACAAGTAACGTGTTGTTTAAAGTTAGGGAGTACGGTCCTCAAATTAGCTTTGTTGAAATCCACGGCAACAATTGAAAGAGTATCCGGATTTAAATTCTCGGCTTTTGTAATGACGTTTGCGAGATCAGTAAGTGCCACCGTTGAATTGGCCCCTGGATGAATATAAAGAGACGTCAAGGTCACCGATGAGAATTCCCTAGGTAGGTAAAATGGGCGACATTTGATAGTCAAATACTCCAGATCCATGGTACAACCTCTCGAAATTGACTGTTTGACCCTTTTCTTTTACTGAAATTAGCACAGTATAAACGTGACACTAATATTGTATTGCTACCGACGTAACGGATAATCATTCAGATTGACGCCACTAGAAATTGCTATGTAATTGTAGAATATTATTCTTTCAACATTTCAGTTTAATTTTCAGAGACCTTCGACAAGTATACAGAATAGTCAGGATGATCGGTGAAGTCACATCCGCTATACAATTGTGTAAAGATATTCACTCATCGATATCCAAAGTCAAGCAGACACTGTTCGGCAATAAGAAACAACAATGTGAGGATCTATGCAATGATACAAGATTTGTGGAAAACATTCTCAAAGATTTGACGAAAAAAATTAATGTCAACACCGACCCAGGTAATTATGAAGGATGTAATATATGGATTAATAAGGGGTTAATCAACGGTCTAGCGTGCGTTACTCACAGGATTAATGCACGATCGGGGGATAATGCAAGTGATGCACGAGGGCGGAGCCCGAGTGCATCCAGCGATAGCATTCACACCCGGAGTGCATTAATCATGTGAGTAACGCACGATCGGGGGATAATGCAAGTGATGCACGAGGGCGGAGCCCGAGTGCATCCAGCGATAGCATTCACACCCGGAGTGCATTAATCATGTGAGTAACGCACGCTAGACCGTTGATTAACCCCGTTCATTCATACACTACCATTTGGGGGAAAAATCATAAAACAAAACATTTTTGGTAACGTATAACCAAAGATTTATTAAAGTGATGCCCCGTAAATTTACCGTGCGTTACTCACAGGATTAACCACGGTCAGCTGACCTGAATGGACCAATAGGATTTAGGAATCTTTACTAAGTATGAATGTACATACAATTATAGGGGTGGGGGCTTCCATCGTTGGCCGTATTCTATAGGCTTCCTCTTCCCGCAGTCTTTGATCCTCATTAACAATCTTGCCTGACCCCCTCCCTTCCTTATAAATGTTATGCGTCGGCGTCCATATACGCGTTATCCTGCGAGAGTCCGGTGACTTTGTGAAATGTTTTACGTTCTTTGTGGAATACTATTTATTTGTTTTGATAATGTTGTTTAAATTTATTTATTTTCAATAATTATTTATGAAGGATTACTAGAAAACGTGCAGAAAGCACATAAAGATTTGCAGAAAATATTGACAATTGTCAGCGAAGACAGGTTGAAGAAATCCCAGTTGAGAAAACGACGTAAGCTGGGGAAGGTGATTTCTGCATCAAATAAGTCCCTGCAGAAAGTGAAGGAAAGCTTGATATTTGCAGTACAGGTAGGTCCCAAAGACTTAATCTAATTTAGTTTATTTGGTTTTATATAGGAAGATCTAGCGTTGAAAGTTTTATATTTATATAAATATACCTATTTTACTTAATATCGAAATTTGAGGTGGACCCAGGAATTTAAAGTAAAGCATTGGTGATGCTGAGGTAATGGGAGCGGGCTGCTATGTAAGGGATTTGATGGTACTCCTTACTCCCCTTCCCTCTCCTTCCCTCCCCCTCTCCCGCCCGCCCGAAAAAAGACATATAGTTAACATTTTAGACGTAAAATGGTGCATTATGAGGCATAGCTGGGTTATAATTTAAGATACAGGAAAGGTTGTGCTAATCATTATACTTTGGAAAGGGGGGTGTGCATCACATTTGACTTTGAAATGAATAAGAAGCACCAACTTGACTTTCTGTTAAAACACACATCTATACATTGAAGCTTGCAAAAAAAATGAGAAACCACATTTGAACCTAACTTGTTGTTATTTCAGTGTTACCAGTGTAGGCCAGACAATCCACCTTCTAGTGGCACAGTGACCGATGATTCAAGAGGTATATCATTTATTCCTACTCTCTTCATTCTCCCTGCTTCCCTACCATCCTGAGTCCATGTTTCATTGCTATTCTGTTTATCTCCCCACATGTCTCGCGACCTCCCTCCCTAAATGCCTCCGTGACCCACTTTCTGTCTCGTGCATCCTTGCCTCTCTGCCTCCTTTCCCCCTGCCTCCGTGCCTCCTTGCCTCCCTGCTCTACATATCCCCGCTGTATCCTGACTCCCTTCTCATCTCTTCTCCCTCCCTTCAACCGATTCACACAGAGATTACAGCATACTGTAAATCTTAAAACTTTGTAACACAATAAAAACTGGAATGTGCTGAAAATCTGATAAATCGGTGGCATGTGCTGTGAGGATATGTGTAATCCCAACAAATACTTCAAACTAGATTTGTTGGGATTATACGTATCCTCGGTTCTAACTGTAACCCTAATAGCACGTGCTATACTGATTTTTAGCACGATCCAGCTTTTACTTTGGTACATAACTTAAAGAGGTACAAGTAGTTAATGTGGTCTCTATGTGTATCGGGTGCTCCTAACTCTCCTTTACCGCTGTTCCCTCCTAAATCCCCTCTGTGAGTGGTTCCTGTTAACCTGTTTCCATGCTTTTCTGTCTATCTGTTCTTTGACTCCCGGACTAAATGCCTCCGTTACTCCCTTTCTTCCTGCCTCATTTCCTCCCTGCCTCCGTGCCCCCTGTCTCCTTGTCTACCTGACTCCATGCCTTCTTGCCTCTCTGCCTCATATCCTTTGTGCCTCCTTATGTTACTACCGCCCTGTCTACTTGCCTATCTGCTCCATACATCCCTGTTGTTTACTGACTCCCTGCTCTCTACCTTACTCTTCCTTACTTCTGTGCTTTCCTGAATCCCCCTCAACCCCCTCCTGCCCCGTGGTTCCTACATTCCCGGTTCCAGCTTTGCTGCCTCCCGATTCATCCCTACTCCATTTTGTATACCAACATCTCCTTAAAGTTATATCTTATTGACAGGTCAAGAAACAACTCAAAATAAAATCAACGAAAGGCTAGAAGAAACCAACGCACCGCCAAGATTCGAAGAAATATCAGGTATACTACAACCTCACGACGTCACAACGTTCAAAAATCAGATTTTTATATTAATGGATGGAGGAATCAACGTATATAACATGACAGGAAAAAGGATTAAGCGTTACCAAGAAGATGGTTTTAAACCATTTGCCGCAACATTCCTGGATGCTTCTTTATTTGTTACAGACAAGAAGAGTAAATGTGTCATAAAATTTGATGAATCTTTGAATGTGAAGAAAAGGTTTGGTAAAGATAACATGATAGAACCTGCAGGTATTACGTCATGCGAGAGGGAAAATTGTATTTTCGTATTGACAGGTAGGAAGAGAGATTCGGCTGAAGTAGCCAAATTTAATGCCGATGGTGAGTACTTAAAATGTTACTGTAGCGGTAGTCTTGAAGATCCTTGGTATATCAAAAAAAGTAGCTCAGATGAGTTTTTCATTTCTGACTTCGCAAGGAAGGCCGTTTATGTTTACTCATATGATTTTAGTAACCGACTTTACACTGTAAACACAAAGGTGCATTGCAGAGGAATGGATATAGATGACGAAGGAAACATTTATATTGCACAGAGATATCCCGGATATAAAGCACAATACGAGTTTTTCGGGTGCTACAGTAGACCCATGGATACGTGGGTAACTTTAGAGAAAAGTCCAGTACCGTGGTTTTGGGAAAACAAAAGTTTAGACTTCGTTCGTGGTCTTCACTATTACCGTTGTCAAAATCAGAAATTTTTGATGGTTGTTGATGCTGGTAACAAACGCCTCAAATTAATTTCATTGTGAAGCATATGGATAGGCTACTAGGTCTAAGCTTCTGTATTTGTTTCTCAAATTTACGTTACATCGAAAAAGTGTAAGTGTATATGAGCGCATATTTTTTTTCTTCCTGGGGGTAAGGGGAGGGTTAACTATAATTGTTGTTGTTGATTTTGTCACGTTCTGTATTATTTACCTTTTCTTGCTGACGGTCCCTGTCTTTCTTTATTACGGTCAGTGTAATGACATCTCCTCCCACGTAAATACGATTGAACACAAATGCACTGAGTGTGGTTCCGTGATATCACAGTAAACGGTTATATACGAGACATTAACACTTTACGTCAAAGGAATTGCCCATTCATCAAATCAAAATGGATAAAGATCTTTACAACATGCAGTAGTCTCTTATTTGTTTTTCCTTGCCGAAGGCAGAAGGAATCTATGAGATGGTGACGGCGTGTATATGGGCGTGGGAGGGTGCGCGTGCGTGTGTATACGCTCTAACTTCAGAAGGGTAACTAGGGTAAATTTCATATATGGTATGTAGTTTCCCTTAGGTAGGGCGTTGTAGTCAGTGGACTTGTGATCCAAGGATTACAGGTTCGAGTCCTGGCCAGATCATTACGTTGTGTCCTTGGGCAAGGCGCTTTATCTCCATTGCCTCTCTTCACCCAGGTGTATAATGGGGACTTGCGAGGTAACTTGTAAATATAGTTGTTTTCGCCGGTTTGTGGCTGCACCCTATGGGAAGTCCCCCGGGGAACACGTGGTTGTGGTGCACTGTGGTGCCCCAGGAGAGATTGATTGAATTGTGCACACTTTGGTGTGTAGGTGTGACAAGTTACCAATGACCAGGGTTAATTTGTAAAGTCGTGTGAGAGGCCTTGGCCCTGAACAAGACTGTAAACCTAAAAATTAAAATTAAAAATTAGGTAAAAATGATTGTGTTTGTTGGTATTTGTTGAAGGTCATTTTAGGTCAGCATGGGTCAAAGTCTGAACATTTTGATCACTCAATATCTCAAGAAGTACAAGTTGCCGGGAGTTCAACTTGGTGTGTAGCTTGCCGTTGGTGAGTAGACGGCCTGTAGTAGTTTTCATGAATGTCAAAGGTCATTTGAGGTCAACAGAGAGGAAAAAAAGTGTGAAAATCATGTAAAAATGATGTTTCAAGGAAGGTCGCCTATTTAGTTCCTGTATTTGGTATGTGCATGGATTTCCTGTAATTAGTTCAGCGAACCCAATTGTTTGTGGTAGAGGTTAAAGGTCATTTGGTGTCAGCAGAGGGCAACATGTGAATACAAAAAAAAAGCTATATCTCCAGAACATGAAAGGCCCTCATATGTGCATGGTGTGTTAGCATTGTGTATTGTATACTTCGTACACAACTTTTACGTAGGTCAGAGTTCATTTAAGGTCCCCAGGTGCTGAAACTTGAACTCTATGTAAATATTTCCAGATATGAAACTGCAGTAGCTGGTATACATAGCTTCTCTATAAAGAGTACAAAAACCCTATTATTTTGGGTGGAGGGGTAGCGTACAGGTCATATGGGTTCGGCAGAGGTTACATTTTGAAAAGTTTAAACATGACATCATAAGATCAGATGTCATATTGGCAAATAACTTTCATATTATGAGTACAAGAGGAGGTAATTCTTTGTGAAAGTCAAAGGTCATTTGAGGTCATCAGGGGATAAGTGTTAAAAATCTTAAAAGCACTGCAGCTGGATAATTTTGTTTTCAAGTTGAGACTTCTAATTTTCTTCAAGTCAATGATTGTTAAAAGGTAGCAGAGTTCAATTCCTGATAATATCTCTTCTCAGTTAGGGAGTGGCCAGGTAAGAAGCTTTGGGTTTCGGCATGACATTTTGTGCAAGGACATGGTGTACATGGAAGCACCTATTGGTCAGATCTTGATATTGTTGTTGATATTCAGGATGATTTGCATTTTTAAGAACCTATTAAGTTATTCCTGAAAGTTTATACCATGCCACGTTAATATGTCCTTGCTCTCACTATCTTAGTTTACATTTATGCTCTCACCAAACTTAATTCATAATTTAATACCGGTTTTAGATATTGTTTATGATGTCATTTGTATCTAAGTTTAATCAGAAATTGATGCACAGTGTCTGTAAACTGCTCTGAATTCTCAACAACAACAAAATTTCAGGGACACAAAAAATTTGTCCTTAACCTATTACAGTTGCCTTTATTAGTGCTTGTTATATCAACAAGTACATTCAGTGACAGATATTGTCCTAATATTTGCCCAAATATGATGCTGATGGAAGGTCATTTGAATTCAACAGAGGTCAAAGTCTAGAAACCTTGTAATTAGCTTGCAAGCTCAGTAATTTAGAAGATGAATGCTTTTTCTATGTCACTAACTGTCATAGGATTTTACCTTCACTCTTTTATATTGCCTAGAGGGTTTTCCACATCCACTAATGACTGTTATCTTTCATCAACATTCTAAACGGTAATACCTTTGCAATATTAATGATCAAGTTATCTGGTATGATGTTCTGGTAGCCTACTTGAATTCAAGACATATTTTCCTCTATCAATCAAGTGATATCGAATCAAGTATAAACCTCTAAGGCAAGGAATCACTAAGCAAGATGGCTTTATGGTTTTATTAAAAGCTAGTGTCTGAGAAGACCAAGGATCAAAACGTCAAGTTTTCAAACTTTAAAATTTTACCTACTCAAGCTTTCTACAGTAAATAAACAGTTTGCTATCATTATTTTTTCTCTCTGATATTTTTATTTTATAAATGTCAGTTCTACACATTTTTCTTAATAATAACAATATGCTTTATGAGATTTGATATGTAATACAGCTGAATAAGATTTTCCCAAAAAGATTTTTTTTGGTCGTTTTTGTCGAGTCCAGTTGTCATTCGAGTGATTTTCCTACGATCAGTTCGTCGGCCTAATATGTACAGCAGACGAAAATCCCCTCCTGGAGGATCGAAGACACAATTATGGAGTGATCCTGTAAAATGTAAAAAAAACTTCGGGTTTTAGGACAAACATACCCAACCCTTGTCCCTTATTGGTCACGAATACAACAGTAGTATTACTAATCTGGGTCTGATCCATCGATTGAGAAACACAATTGTAGTATTGATGCAAACATGCTCGGATCAGATTCTTACGTTGAGAGTACTAGAGTAATATAATTGTAAAACAAATTAAGGTCTGATCCTGAAGTGGTCAAGGAAACTGTTTTGTAAAAGCGTTTCACATTCGACATGATTGTGATTTCCCTCACCACCCCCATCCCCCTTACCCCGCACGATTTTCTATATGCTTTAATGAGTTCATCTTTGTAATATTGTGAAATGTTGCAATTTTGCAGAAATTTCTCTCCAATTTTGTTTGAAGAACACAATAACGTAATGATGTAAACCATTTCATATATTTTCGAATATGTTGATGAAGCAATAAGTTTTATAATGATACTTCCATGTAAAATTGTGTTCCCTCTAGTCCAATGACGACGATGGTGATGATGAAATCGATAGCGATGAGCCGGTCTATTCATGTGTGAACAACAATACGTCAGAAAATATCTATATTGATAACCCAATGGGATAAAGATTGTCTGAATATTTGACCTTACCCTAGTTATTGCAGCATTAAACCCGCCAAACATCTCGACCAATGGCAAGGTGTCACATAATAATTGGAATTTAAGATGTAAATTTAACGAAAAACATTATTAGTATGAGCTTTGTTAAATACATAGATTGATTAGAGATATTTTATCTCATCAGGTTCATTTGTGTCGGGCTGATATCGCTTTAGTAAACCAAACGTTTTCTCTTTATGTCACTAAGAAAATTTAAACTTAGTGCAGGCTGTATTTTTGACAAGGACTTCAATGCCAGTAGAGTACAAAATATTTCAAAGTCGGGGATATTCAACATTTTCGCCACTGATTAGATAGGGGCTGAACTTCTATGGAAGGCCAAAGGCGAAAGAAGGATTTTATAATGGATCTGGTGCTGCCGATTCATATGAAAGGAAACTACGGATCCTCCCCTATGAGAACACAGTTTGACGTCTACAGGTGCATTCTGAGGCGAATTAAGATCATAAGTTAGGTCCATATTAGAATCCTAAAAGGTAAAAGTTGGCTATGATAAATAATAAGAAATTCAAAATTCCCCAGAAAGAATTAGTAAGTGAATCTTTATGGGAGGGTCAGAGGCTGGTTATGTATTTCATATGGGATGGGTGCTGCGGTGGGGTCAATGCATCTAACTCTCGTGTACAGGGGCTGGGAAAGGGGGTACTCTCCCAGAAAAAAAGTACAAGTAGAAGTGAAATAGTGTATTCTGCAGCATATTTGGACTATAACTTAGATCTATATAACTGGCTTTAGAATGGAATGTTACGCTAAGAAATACTTTGTGTAATGTAGCAAAAACAGGGTGAGTGGTGAACATCCGGTAGTAGTGGTCCAATTCTATAAAGGCTGAATACAAATGTGCCCCAAAAGAACTATTTACTTCGAGTGAATTTCGGAGGTGGGGTGAATGTCCCCACCACCCCCCCCCTCCACCTCGCGCAACCGCACCCCTCCCACTTGCGCACGCTACTGGATCAAAATAAACTGATTTAACCAAATCTATAGGAAGATTGTTGAAGATTAGATTTCGACCTTTTCGTACTGTGTATAAATCCTAACCTGATCCCGTTTCAGGAAACTAGTCTAAACAAAACTGATATTGATAGTTCAAAGTTGGCAAAGATAAACTCATACTCTGGGAACTATTGTTGAGAGGTCATTAGGTGATAAGCTACCTAGTAATTATACTTGCACTCTAGTTTTGGTTTCCCACGAATAGATAGATGACACAATCAACTTTATAACTTACATAATGTATTTTGTGAAAGTGACAGAATTTATCTATCATAATGATCGTGATTGTAAAGTATTATTACATTTATTAAATACTAGATATTTCTAAGATTGAATATGTCAATTGCTGTTTCTATTCGTTAGTTTGTTGTATTTTGTTGTGTTTGTGTTTTATTATAATTGTACAGAAAATAGACCTTCATTGCAGATGTGACCGGTGCACATAGGTGGCAATTGTAGTTAGCCTGCAGTACGTAAATATATATTCGTATCAATTTCGCTCTTATGATTACTGTTCAACCAGATGTTATGACCATATACGTAGCTAACACTAACATTATGTGTATATAGGCTACATTCATTCAATAAATTTCACAATTGTTTTTAACAATTCCTGCAGATAAGATGAGAAAGTGACCTCTAGTACGTGTCACATCGAGTTCGTATTTTGCCCTAATCTATGATAAACTGTATTATACAAAATAAGATCTAAACTGAACACAATAAACAATTACCTGGGTTTTGTCATGACCTGGTCGTCGATTACTCACCGCATCTATTTACAGACTTTTCATTGAAACCGATTGTTGAGTAGTGATGTAGCGCCATCTTTTATTTGGTGTAGTTTTCTTTTTATATTCAATTGCTCCTAATTTCAATGTAATGTTATTTAAACGATGACAGAAGTTACTTTGCAAAGGTCACATTTATACAGGAGCAGAATACACTTTGGTTGAAACAAGCAAGCAGTTTGTTGTAGAGTAATCTCTATGTCTGTACTTGAGTTGCACCCAGGAACGACAACATACTGATCGTGTGTAACTCCATTTCATCTTGTGAACTGCAACATGACTATTCGATCTTATGATCATAACTTGTAACTAGCTTTAACATAATATGAGGACAAAACATGAATTATAACAGGCCTCATGTCTTTTTAGAAGTCTCATCATATTACCTCATTTGCTTGTCCTCTTAAGACAGTCTTAATATGACTGCAAAGGCTTAAAGCAAATTATGTGCATATTTCATTCCCCCTTTCTCTCACAAACTCCCTCTGGAGTTTCCCTCTGGAGTATGAAGCTATATGGAAAATGTGACCGCTGGCATTTGTTAGGCGAAATGCTTGTGAAAGATATTTGCATGAGACTAATCAGGTATTAGTTAGGCGGGAGAGTTGTCGTAACCGACGTACCTTGCTATGTTTATCTATGAGAAGCATGAGAGTTAGATGATAGATATTTATTGATCCAAATACCAATTCAAATTTACAAAATATAAAATGTTATCTTTAAGAAATATGAAGAGGAACAATTCCCATCTAGAGAAGTACTGCAATGACAAAGATGATACTTTTGCAACAGAGGAAAAGCAACAAAGTAACGAAACGCTTTTCACGAATAGGTAAACTACTTAATTACAGACATATAATAATGTAAATAGTTTTATCAATCGTAATGAGTGGAATAACATCCGTATGTTGTTGTTATAGTAAATTGCCAACTCGGCAAGTGTTATGATTGCATCTCTCTATTCACCGCACAGGAAAGGATTGATGGATCCAACATCATATGTATAAATATATATATATATATATATATATATATATATATATATTTATTTATATATAGATAGATATGCAGTGAAGTCAATGCGACTCACTGATTTCTCCTGGATTAGCAGAAGTATTGGAAAATCGGAATATTTTTAATCCGTGTCGGATTATTTTAATCCGATTCCCTCGTGGTTTCGAAGGAATTGTTTTGAAGTGTCTGGGAAGACAGGTCGTGTATGATGTTAAGACCGAATGGTGCCGTGGCTTTTTGGTATAGTTCCGAGAAATGTTTGTCCTTTATAGATTTATCTGTCCTAGAATCGTGTTGGTCTATGGCAATAACACGTACATTCTCAGTCGAATGATTTGGGAGATTGAAGTGATTTGCAACAGGTTGGTTGATCGTGTTTGTTTTGATTGCCGATCTATGTTGTGTCATTCTTAGAGTGTTTTTAGACTCTTACGTATTGTAAGTTGTAACTTTTGCATTAGATGAGGTAAATTGCATGTTTAGATAAGCAGTTTATTTTCTGCCGGATTCGGAACGCGCCTGTAGTTTGGTTGCTCTGAAAGGCCCAGTAGAATCGACAGGTAAGCAACTCGTGTGCATAAGGCGATGATCCTGTATTTTATGGGGGGTTTTAATCCTGAAAGATGCCCGAACGAAAATGTCCCGTAGATTTCTGGGTCTTGTAAATAAAATGACAGGTGGTTTTGAGAAAACTGATTTCAGACGTGAAAATTCTTCTAATTGATATTTGCTTTTGGTGGGAAAAAGGGTGGAATTCAGTAAGCAATGGTACCCTGCTGGAACTGGTTTGACGAGTTTAGTACGTCAATGTTTCGGTACGGGGAAGGCTTTTGGCTTTTTTATGGCATTTCAATAGTACCCCGAAAATACTGTCTGTTTAGGAGGTGTTGTGACATTTCTTTGGTGCAAGTATCAAATCGACTTCAGAGGAGCAAATGCGTCGAATGCGCAACGCTTGACTGTATGGAATGTATCTGGTACAATGACGTGGATGGGAAATGCTTTGGTTAGAGGAAGTTATGCTCGTTCGTGGGTTTAATGAACAAGTCTGTTTAGAGTAAGCCATTTTGTAGGGTCAAAATGGTGTCCAAGAAGTGAACGTCATATCTAGAAAAGTCTGCAATATATATATATATATATATATATATTGTAGGGTCAAAATGGTGTCCAAGAACTGAACGTCATATCTAGAAAAGTCTGCAGTAAAAGTCTGCAGTAAATTCGATTGCGTGAGGAAACGAGTTTGTGTCAGCTATGAAGAGTTTAAGATATGGCTCACCATTAGTCCATATCAAGAAGATATCGTCTATGAAACGTAACCACGTGTGGTTTCCAGTTTTGTTGACATTGACATTCCTTCTCGAGGTTTCTCCTGAAGATGTTGGCAAGAAAGGAGCCATTTTGGTACCCATTGCTATATATATATATATATATATATATATATATATATATATATATATATATATATATATATATATATATATATATATATATATATATATATATATATATATATATATATATATATACATATATATATATATATATATATAGATATATATATATATATATATGTATATATATATATATATATATGTATATGTATATATATATATATGTATATATATATATATATATAAATAACCGACATGATCACTTATCGGTAATTCTAATTTCACCTCTTATAATTAACTCAATGAACAATTAAACAATTATTTAGTTTTCACTTGCATTCCTCCTGTATATATATATATATATATATACATATACATATATATACATATAGCGCCACTTGTATACTTTTTGCATAGCGCCCTCTGTAACCTGCGCAAAGGGACAACCGCATCCTATCACTTTCATACCATATACATATACATACATACACGCATACACAAATACATACACACATACTTCCTTTCGAATTTACCATTCTGAAGTGAAACACGGGTTTTGTAATTCCGTTTTTGTCTACGCATTTACTGCCATTTTCTTACGTGAATCCTGCCGTTTTCGACCGACGAAGGTTAGTAACGGAGTTTGTAGCAAGATTCCATAAGCTTCTGTTTAGTATCAATGTTGATGTTGCTGGTAATCTGTCTCGTAATTTCATTAGGATTACGCCCAGTTTATGTATTGTGGCTCTGTGCGTGTACGGGTCTGTTCACGTTCAAGCGCCCAATATTATCAAAACTGGCACTTGGAGCATTGTAACAAAATACTTAGAGATAGAAATATCATCCTCACTGAGGTAGTTCTCCTAGCTGTACCTACCGTAGCATAAACAAATGGACTGATAAATGCTTTTGATAATCTGTGACGGAATTGTATTGTTTTTATTCTCATGATTAGTACATAAAAATATATACAAGTTTAACTCAAATTATTTAACACGAAAAATATTTCAGCCACATCGGCAAAGTACAAATTACTGTGACACTCTTATTAATAATAATGTCCAAAAACCATGTTTCAAACCTAATAGATTAAACCACGGCTTCCAATATTACTTTCATATTTTGCTTAAAAATACAATTTAAATAAGATTTAAATAATCTAGTAAGGAAAAAACTGATGGTATTTTCTCTACCAGCTTTGAATGAAAAATATGATACTTAACTAAGAGCACTATTTAGGTTAACTTTCGGGAAAAATCCGTATTCTTCTAATGTATCTTAATTCCCGTGTTTTCAAACCGATAATGTAATTATACTTCCAAACCATTCTAACTAAATTAAAGTCATATAACATATGTTGGATTGTTAGCGTGTCAATGCCACAAAAATTACAAAGACTATTATCTATGGCATAAATAATATTAAGGTTCCACTAGCACAAATCATTACTTCTTCTAAGTGTTACCTGTTGAAATATGTATTATTGTTATGCAGGTTTGTCACATTTTTCGAAGGTGATGTCCGTCCGAAGTGCTCATAAAGTAACTTGAAATAAAGACTGAGGATTTTAACTTAATAATTTCAAATCTGTCATTATACCTTGTAGGTAGCTTATCAATAACGAAGAACCCTTTGTGACAATTGTATCTTTTGACAGGATATGCTTTGTGTAGAAAACATGACAGTGATGTCCTAATACAGCTGTGGTGATGTCCAAAAAATAGTCCAAGAAACATAGTCAAATCTACTAACAAGTGTTTGGCAGCATTTTCCATTAGTTCAAAATAATGTGATGCTGTTTGTGCACATCACATATCATAATGTAATGATATATATTGCTAAGTATTAACAAGCATGGTCTTTGTTTAATACATGTCTTGTTGCTCACTTGTATCACTTTTCTTTGTTTCGCTCTTGGAACCTATATAAAGAGTTTATATATCTCTTTTTAGTAGGTTTATCATTCAATTAAATAATATGTTTTTCTATTCTATTATTGCATTTAAATGGAAAATATTATTTCTTTTATTACTAAATATTAGGTTATATTATGTAAAACATTGCTGGGTATGTCCGAAACAAGATCTATTTGGGAGGAGTGATGTCCAAAACAAGAGCCATGAAAAAGAACTCTGAGAGGACATGACCCAGAATTTCAGCTTTTGGTTAATATATATGCTCATGTTGTAGTTTAATTTAATGATAATTGTTACAATTACTTTCAGTTTTGCTTTTATTTTATGTGTTTTTACTTCATTTCAGGAAAATAAAATGGTTGTTTTCTAATGATACTCTAATATTGTTTTGATAACATCATCAATATCATTGAAAACGTGTCTGATAATAGCAAAAGCAATGTTACTCTCTTAAAATGTTAGACTGAAGAATTCAGTCTTCTTTGAGACTGAAATTTTTTTCAGTGTTATACACTGAGTTTAGACTGAGAAACACTCTACTTAGACTGTATTATCAGTTACACCGTTCAGTCGCTGTTTTGGACTGACTTTATTAACCAATCAGCTAATCACATGTGGCATGTCATCTTACCATTTTCAGTCTCTGTATTCCACTGAAAAATGTATCCAATCAGAGAACAGAAATGCGCCTACGTCATCCGAAAACTTGCAAATACGCTGCACAAAAATAAGTGTGACAACGAGCGCTACAACTTGTGTACATATATACTACTATATTCTTCGCTTAGCCAGGTACTCGCTGTACTGTACGTACGCACGCCGTACACACAGCTAGGCATGAACGAGACAGACGACCGTATGTCTAAGCTAGAGTAAAGGTTATAAATTAGCAATGGCTGAGTCTTTAAGAACTTTTCTTACAAATAAAGGTTTCCACGAAGAAGTGATAACAGTGTTCGAGGGTATGTATGTATGTTTTTTGTTGTTTTCCAATTAATACAGAATAAAAGCTTGGCAGTTCGTAACGTTAGTTATTCTAGGCTTGTGCGCGAGGTAGGCCTAGCTAGGCTGTACTATAGCAAATAGGGCCTAGGCCTAGGCTGTTGTTATAATTGGTGGGGCCTATTAACACGATCGTCGGGCGAATAAGCACGCCGGTCCTGCATATGTACCCGATCGTCGGGCAAATCAGCCCGCCTGTCCTGCATATGAACCCAATCGTCGGGCGAATAAGCACGCTTGTCAGGACTGCAATATGTACTCGATCGTCCCAAATGAATCTAGGCTAGGTTAACCTCAACAAATACTTGAACATAATAATGCTCAAGAAATTGCAAAACACAGTACTATTATGCATAGATTGTAAGCACCCTTAATTATTTGAAAAAATGTAGTGACTTCTACAGCCATTACAGCATGAAGCTAACACGATTCTGTTAAACCATTACCATTGTATTTAAATCATGTGGAAACTGGAAAAAAATTGGTATGCTTTTGTTATTTTATTAAACATATAGTGGGCCATCAGTCTTTATTATAAGATTTTACAGTAATATTACCATTCACTAATGTTATGAAATCAGTTTCTTTTACAAGCAGATAGACATATTAGTGAAATCAGTAGGCTAAAATGTAAATCATATTCCTTGTTCACTGGTTTTCTATGCTGATGTAATGGAATCAGGAGATGTCATGAACAATTTATCCTTAAAAAGAGAAATTTCTGAAAACAACTAACAACAAACCTTGCTTGGTAACCATGTACCTGCCAAAATCAACATGATAACCCATAAATGTTAGGTTGAATTTGAATCCACCTTCACATAACACATCTCACCCGCCATGGATGACATATTGCTGCCTATCGTGAATTGATATATCTCCTTTGTACAATGCCAGTCATGTTCTTGTTTCTCCATTCTCTCCTAAATATTATTCTAGTCTAGTCTCTCTACCTCTCAACATATCTTTTTTTAAGAATGTTTTGATTTATACCATATTGCTTGTCCTTTATCACATTTATTTTTATCTTCACCAAACAGGAGGGCACAGATATTGAGAGTGCAGCACAGGGCAGACAAGGACAATATTGACAGCCTTTCATCCTATCTCTCGGACCAGAATTGAACCCCAAACAATTCTTCATTGTGGCAGATAAACTGGCCATTCCAGCTGGGACAGAGGTGTAGAACATACATTTAACATAGACTATGCTCCCCCTCTACAACACTAGTTTTGTGAGTTCCATGGTGTATGGAATTTTGCAACCAACAGAAGTGAAGTCTCTCGTCCGTATCCATGCCACATCTATAAGGGCAGCCAGCATGGAGTTACTTCAAGGAGTGAATGTTACTTTTTTATTGCTCTGTAGTCCGGAACCACGTGTGTCAGCATGGAGTAGCTTTAAAAGGGTGTGAAGACTCGCACAAAAAGAACGTCTAATGCCGGTAATCTGACCTAGTTTCGAATGAGGTGTAACAGAAGTGTTAGACACTGCCATCGATCCCAGAAAATACAAACACAGCTTGCTACCGTCGGTAATTAGACACTAGTGTACAGTCAGTACATACAGCTACGGTCAATACCCACATTACAGTGTATGAACGATACAGCGATGAACATCTCAGGTCCAGCTAAAGATATCAAGGTATCACGTTTCATTACTGTCTGTCTTTTTTAGCGACACGAACAAACATCACTTGCAAGCAACAGAAAGTTAACTTTTTCAGATGGCTGCATGCTGTTTGGGACAAATCTTCAATGCCTTTAAGGAGTAACTAACACATACCCTAAAACGTTAAATTGATTACCCGGAGTTTACAAACAGTTTTATATGAATAGGGAGGGCTCCAGAAATAAATATTTAATTGATTTTTGGTTTTTAAAAATGTTTTTTAATGATACTGATCTAATTATGAATGTAATTAAACAAACACCTAGTTGCCAAAAAAACTTTGTTGTATGATTTTTCGAGCATGTTATTTTAATGTTTACTTTAATGTTCCTACATTTCACTGCACTCACTATGTTGAAGGTTTATTTAATTAAGCAATTAATTAAGCTAATATTATTTATTGTGCACAATATTCCATAATTTGTTCCATGAAAAGCAAGTAACCTGATTATTATAAAGTCAGTAACTGTAGAAAATTCCATTTGAGAATATCCTTTCCTCATTATTCCCCCCCCCCCATTTTTTTTAAATTTTAGTGATGTAATGAGTCAAAACTGTTTTCAATTTTTTAGTCGACTCTCGAGTGACATTTCTTTTTCAGCTAGAGGCCGACATTAAAGGATTCACGTGAGATAATTTATAAAACTTTAAAATTTGATTGAAATCCCAATCAAAATCACTATATATGATTACTATCAGAAAGTTAAGAAATAATTGAGGGTGGTATAATAGTCACATGTACTGTTTTTGCATACAAATTTGCTTTATATGAATGCCATATCATGAAATCGTGAATGCAGTATATAATAGTTCATGTTTATCTAATAGCCATTATGAAGTTTGTGCCATTCTGTTAACTGCTTGTAATATGTTGTTTTGTGTGTGCTGGATAATGACTTTCAGCAATCGCCAATCTATATCATTGAAACACAAAGTATTAAATGTTCACCGCACTGATATATAGTTTGACCATTCCTAATATTTTATAAATAACCTGCTGAAAATTTGTCATATGTTTTCCCCATTTTGAAATCATTCTAAGAAAATTGTTGCTACTATACATTAATGATTCACAACTGGAAAAAAGGCAATGTACCAGATCCATTGTACTATGGTCGTGTTTCCATCATATCCCTTTTGTAAAGGCAGGATCGTTGTTACTATATCCTTTACAGTGGAAAATTTAAAGTTCAGTGAGATCGGGAGATGGGATCAGCTGGGTATATAACCACTCAATTTACAGCTGTGTTGTCAATGAATTCCAGGGTATTACCACCTGGTGGTGACATACAAAGAATTTAAAGTGCTTTCTGTTACAGTGGTGTTGCCAGACATTTGAATCTTGGTTGGTGATATGTCTATTTGTGAATTCCTTCTCGGGGGAGGGGTTCCCCAGGCCACCCATTGGCGACACCACTGATCTGTTCTCAGCTCACCTAATCCTTTCCAAAAAAATTAAAGAACATTTTAGATCCAGGCCCAATTCAAGCAGAAATTTGACAGATTAATATTGAACTGAAAATATGTCACTGTTATGTAAAGTATCTTTATAATTTGAACGTTTGTTGCAAAGATAACATGTTTTGTTGAACATCCCTCAGAATATTGTAGTTTTGATTTCTGTTTTTTTTTTAATATATTAAAAATTATATAAGAATATATAAGTGGGTTAGTGGGAATAAAATTACTGTTCGGTGGATATTGACAATTATATTTCTTGATGGAATACCATTTTTAATGTACTTTGTGTGTGACTGTCACAATGATTTTCTGGTCTTTATAGCCTAACATGATTGGATGTGAAGGTGAAGTCACTCCATGAAGTAGCACCTTTCAGTAAATTCCCCTGCATTAACAGATCATTGAATGTTGTCTTGATGACCTTAACTGCATCTTTATTGAAGAATTCCAGCACTTAGCCAACACGGAGGATCTATAGAAAAGCTTGTTCAATCCAGAATTTGCAATTTATAAAATTGACAGTATAGCTGTGATGTGTAATAATTCAGTCTAAAGGACCGACTGTTCAGTCTGATATCAGTCTTATAGACTGAAAGTATTCAATCTTATTAAGACTGGTGCTGCAATAAATCAGTCTAAACTGCTGACTGTTCAGTCTAAAGTGGTTTGATTTTCAGTCTATTAGACTGAAGAGTATTTAGTCTAATTAAGACTGACCTTCAGCCTTTACATTTCAGACTGGAATTCAGTCTAAGTAGTCTGATCCCTTATCCCATCCATCATTAGACTGAAATTTCAGTCGATTAGACTGAAATTTCAGTCTCTCATTTTAAGAGAGTAATAAAGAAAATAAAAGCATAACTCCCAAATGTAGCAGCAATGGAGTGACACATGACCAATATAAAAAGAACGATTTTTTGAAAATTTATGGATTGTCACACTTTTCTACCATCTTGAATAAATTTCCGGAAGAGTTTGAGGTCTGGTCAATCCTGATTGCAGATATTAGTTATGTTATTTATTTAGAATAGAAGTTCTTTACTGTAATTTGAAAATGTGCTACCTCTGGTTACCAATAGGAAGCTTTAACCTGTACAGACCCGTACCTACTGTGCGAAGCACCGTGGTTAAGATTACGCGTGGTATCGTACTTAGGCAGACCTTCGTTTTCCCTTATGTTTAACCCGTTTACCCGTGTTCTTGCTGTTCCTCCTTCGGAGAAATATATATATATATATATATATATATATATATATATATATATATATATATATATATATATATATATACAAACATATATGTAAATATATACTGTAAATGCACGTCATAATTTTTCTGTATGTAACTAGCATTTACAAGTTGGTAATCAACTAAACTGATTGCAAATTTATTAACGACCGTCAAAATAGCAAACAAAACCTTGGTTACCTTTATTCACAAAAATCCTTTATAATACACGAATCTGAAATTATTAACACCGAAATGACGTTAGATACTGTTTTTAGATAAAGGATCAGTTGTATGCAATAAATGTTTAATTATCAATATTTTGCAAAGATTCTAGAGATAGATGCATCTGTTATGCCTACAGAAAAAAAAGTTTTTTCACAATGTGAAATTAACACTATAAGCTCATTCTAACGTTCTCGTAAGTTGACCATTAAATATGAAAACCATTTTACATCATTTTTCCTTGAGGTAATAGGAAACGACAGTAAACAAGGGAAACTGATTGGCTGATTGACTTATTACCGAATTGGAAGCTGTTAATTGTCCTTCTTTTCCAAGAAAACGAATATATGTAGCAATCTTGATCATTCTTGGCTCGTTAACTTGAATGCGAAAGCATCTGATAAGTCCTCCCTAAATGTGCGCGCCTCGGTGCTATCGTTATATTCTAACTTCAGAAATTATAATAATTATTATTATTAGTATTATTATTATTATTATTATTATTATTATTATTATTATTATTATTATTATCATCATCATCATCATCATCATCATCATCATCATCATCATCATCATCATCATCATCATCATCATCATCATCATCATCATCATCATCATCATCATCATCATCATCATCATCATCATCATCATCATCATCATCATCATCATCATCATCATCATCATCATCATCATCATCATCATCATCATCATCATCATCATCATCATCATCATCATCATCATCATCATCATCATCATCATTATTATTATTATTATTATTATTATTATTATTATTATTATTATTATTATTATTATTATTATTATTATTATTAATATTATTATCATCATCATTTTTATCATTATTATTATTATTTTTTTTTTTCTCCGTTTATTTCAACTATACATTAATATACAAATATACAAATGACGTATCCATTCAAAAATAGCAAAAGTTAAATAACAATGAAATTGAGCAACACCATGCAGTATAATATCGACCAACATGGCGGATAGAAATCAAATTAGTATGATAAGAACAAGTAGAAGAATAACCACAAGAAGAATTCCAGACTTACTAGAAAATATTACAACAAATAACAGCAAATTATAACAATTGAGGATGTGGAAATTGCGAAAAATTAAATATTGGAGGTTTTTATTAATGAGGAGAAAGCATCCTTGAGTTCCTCGAAATTAATGTTATTCTTATTATTCTTTTTGTTATGACGAAAAATATAGTTCTCCACCTTTAATGCAAACGTGAACTTATGAATAAATTCATTACAACTTAAGGTCTTGTTTTGACGCTTGGTACTGAAAATATAGAAGATGAAGAATGAGAAAATTATAAGGGTGACGTTTCTTTAATAAAAACCCGAAGAATAGATCCTCTTTTGTAAAGTGAATATTTATACCAATCACCTTACTGACCACTTCACCTATAAAAGAAGATGTGATGTGACATTCCCAGAAAAGATGATGAATGGTTTCAATTTCAATTTTACAGAATGAACATAACGTGTTGTCAGAGATACCCATGAGGTTAAGGAGTCTGTTGGTTGGAAGAATTCTATGTAAGAAACGGAATTGAAAGTAGGAGAGTCTCGTCTCAGAAATAGAGTACCAGGGTATACTGAAAATGTTACTCCAATCGTGACAACTGAAACCCCTAAACTCTGCTTTCCATTTGGCCAAAGCAGTTGGCTCCACTGCAATTTTAGTCATGTAGAAATTACGATAAAGATACTGAGAAACAGAACCTGTATAAAACAATATGTTATCAAACAAATCAATATTTAAATTACTAATGTCATTTATGCTACACCCACTCTGCTTCCACTGAAGAGGGATACTGCGAATCAGTCCCCAGTAAACAGTAAAGGGAAAGTGTGCCAGCTGGAACTTTTCTTTAAAAGTGTGGTAACTTAGGGCCTTATTGTTAATGTCAAAAAAATCCGAAACAAACTTCACACCCTTTTTGTACATGAAATCATAGTAGAAAATCTTGTTATTGATGCGAATATGATGATTGTTCCAAATGATTTGTTTACCGAAGTTATCAGAGGGAGAATAAAAAGAAGCCTCCAGCCAGGCTCTAACTGTTTGGTCTACAAACATATTAGACAAGCGTGGGAGATCTTCCACCTTACAATTACACTGAAAAAGCAGCTTACCACCTAACTTGGACAAACTGTCAGTAAA
>NC_092576.1:6720000-6867500 GCF_037975245.1 Apostichopus japonicus | reverse complement strand
CGGGTACCGGGACACTGGTATTCTGGCGGTCAAATCTGACGTAGAACTCATTCAGCTGGTCGGGCAATGTGACATCATCGGTGTCAGCGGTTTTCGCGGGACCTTTGTATTGTGTGATCAGGCTCAAGTTCGACCAGAGAGCTTTAGCGTCACCCGATTCGAACTTCTCCTCAACCTTATCCCGGTACGTCCTCTTCGAGTCCCGGATAGCTTTCTTCAAATTTGATATGGCCTGCCGGTAGGATTCCGGATCGGTATTCCAGGAACGATAAGCAGCGTCCTTGGCGACGAGCTTGGACCGAATGAACTTATCAAACCATGGTTTGCTGTTCGGATATGACGTCACCGTTTTTGTAGGTAAACACTGTTCTTGACAAAAGCGTAAATACACCGTCACGGCGACAGTGAATTCATCCAGATCATTGTTACTCTTGAAAACATCCCAGTCAGTCCTATGGAAACAATCAATCAACTGATCGACCGAAGACTGGGGCCAAAGGATTACCTCCTTCTTGATCGGTTTAGATTGCTTGAGTTCTTGTTTGTAGGCCGGTATGAGCAGGACTACCGAATGATCCGATTTACCAAGACTGTGGCGTTCGACAGATTTGTAGGCTGATTTAACCTTGGAGTAACAATGGTCCAGAGTTCTCCTCCCGCGAGTCGGACAAGTAACGTGTTGTTTAAAGTTAGGGAGTACGGTCCTCAAATTAGCTTTGTTGAAATCCCCGGCAACAATTGAAAGAGTATCCGGATTTAAATTCTCGGCTTTGTAATGACGTTTGCGAGATCAGTAAGTGCCACCGTTGAATTGGCCCCTGGATGAATATAAACAGACGTCAAGGTCACCGATGAGAATTCCCTAGGTAGGTAAAATGGGCGACATTTGATAGTCAAATGCTGCAGATCCATGGTACAACCTCTCGAAATTGACTGTTTGACCCTTTTCTTTTACTGAAATTAGCACAGTATATACGTGACACTAATATTGAATTACTACCGACGTAACGGATAATCATTCAGATTGACGCCACTAGAAATTGCTATGTAATTGTAGAATATTATTCTTTCAACATTTCAGTTTAATTTTCAGAGACCTTCGACAAGTATACAGAATAGTCAGGATGATCGGTGAAGTCACATCCGCTGTACAATTGTGTAAAGATATTCACTCATCGATATCCCAAGTCAAGCAGACACTGTTCGGCAATAAGAAACAACAATGTGAGGATCTATGCAATGATACAAGATTTGTGGAAAACATTCTCAAAGATTTGACGAAAAAAATTAATGTCAACACCGACCCAGGTAATTATGAAGGAGGTAATATATGGATTAATAAGTGGTTAATCAACGGTCTAGCGTGCGTTACTCACAGGATTAATGCACGATCGGGGGATAATGCAAGTGATGCACGAGGGCGGAGCCCGAGTGCATCCAGCGATAGCATTCACACCCGGAGTGCATTAATCATGTGAGTAACGCACGCTAGACCGTTGATTAACCCCGTTCATTCATACACTACCATTTGGGGGAAAATCATAAAACAAAACATTTTTGATTACATATAACCAAAGATTTATTAAAGTGATGCCCCGTAATTTTACCGTGCGTTACTCACAGGATTAACCACGGTCAGCTGACCTGAATGGACCAATAGGATTTAGGAATCTTTACTAAGTATGAATGAACATACAAATATAGGGGTGGGGGCTTCCATCGTTGGCCGTGTTCTATAGGCTTCCTCTTCCCGCAGTCTTTGATCCTTATTAACAATCTTGCCTGACCCCCTCCCTTCCTTATAAATGTTATGCGTCGGCGTCCATATACGCGTTATCCTGCGAGAGTCCGGTGACTTTGTGAAATGTTTTACGTTCTTTGTGGAATACTATTTATTTTTTTTGATAATGTTGTTTAAATTTATTTATTTTCAATAATTATTTATGAAGGATTACTTGAAAACGTGCAGAATGCAAATAAAGATTTGCAGAAAATATTGACAGATGTCAGCGAACACACGTTGAAGAAATACCAGTTGAGAAAACGACATAAGCTGGGGAAGGTGATTTCTGCATCAAATAAGTCCCTGCAGAAAGTGAAGGAAAACTTGAAATTTGCAGTAGAGGTAGGTCCCATAGACTTAATCTTATTTAGTTTATTTGGTTTTATATAGGAAGATCTAGCGTAGAAAGTTTTATATTTATATAAATATACCTATTTTACTTAATATCGAAATTTGAGGTGGCCCAGGAATTTAAAGTAAAGCATTTGTGATGCTGAGGTAATGGGAGCGGGCTGCTATGTAAGGGGTTTGATGGTACTCCTTACTCCCCTTCCCTCTCCTTCCCTCCACCACTCCCGCCCGCCCGAAAAAAAGACATATAGTTAACATTTTAGACGTAAAATGGTGCATTATGAGGCATAGCTGGGTTATAATTTAAGATACAGGAAAGGTTGTGCTAATCATTATACTTTGGACAAAGAGGGGTGTGCATCACATTTGACTTTGAAATGAATAAGAAGCACCAACTTGACTTTCTGTTAAAACACACATCTATACATTGAAGCATGCAAAAAAAAAATGAGAAACCACATTTGAACCTAACTTTTTGTTATTTCAGTTATCCCAGGGTAGGCCATTCAATCAATCTTCCAGTGGCACAGTGACCGATGATTCAAGAGGTATATCATTTCTTCCTACTCTCTTCATTCTCCCTGCTTCCCTACTTTCCTGAGTCCCTGTTTCATTGCTATTCTGTCTATCTCCCACATGTCTCACGACCTCCCTGCCTAAATGCCTCCGTGACTCACTTTCTGTCTCAGTGCCTCCCTGATATCCTGCCTCCGTGCATTCATGCCTCCGTGCCTCCGTGCCTCCTTGCTCCACACATCCCCGCTGCACCCTGACTCCCTTCTCATCCCTGCTCCCTCACTTCAACCGATTCACAAAGAGATTACAGTAACCAATATCAATCTTAAAACTTTGTACCATCATAAAAACTGGATTGTGCTGAAAAATCGGATAAATCGGTAGCATGTGCTATTAGGTTAACAGTAAGAACTGAGGACGGTAATCCAAACAAATACATCAAACTAGATTTGTTGTGATTACACCAGGGCACATCCTCAGTTCTTCCTGTAATCCTAATAGCACATGCTACTGATTTTTAGCACGATCCAGATTTTACTCTAGTACAACACTCAAAGATGTACAGCAGTTACTGTGTTCTCTATGTGTATCGGGTGCTCCCTTACTCTCCCTTACCTCTGTTCCTTCCTCATTCCCCTCTGCCCCGTGGTTCCTGTTTACCTGTTTCCATGCTTTTCTGTCTATCTGACTCCCTGCTTAAATGCCTCTGTTACTCCCCTTCTTTCTGCCTCCTTTCCTCCTTGCCTCCGTACCCCCTGTCTCCTTGTCTCCCTGTTTCCATGCCTTCCCGCCTCTCTGCCTCATATCCTCCGTGCCTCCTTATTTTACTACCGCCCTGTCTACTTGCCTATCTGCTCCATACATCCCTGTTGTTTACTGACTCCCTGCTCTCTACCTTACTCTTCCTTATTTCTGTGCTTTCCTAAATCCCCCTCAATCCCCTCCTGCCCCGTGGTTCCTACATGTCCGGTTCCAGCTTCGATGCCTACCTCCCTACCCCATTTGTAGTACTAAAATCTGCTCAAATGTTTATCTTATTGACAGGTCACGAAACAACTGACAATAGTTATGAAATCAACGAAAGCTTACAGGAAACCAACGAACCTCCAACATTCCAAGAAATACCAGGCATAATCCAACCTCACGACGTCATCACGTTCAAAAATCAGATATTTATATTGATGGACGACGGAATCTACGCATATAACATAGCAGGAAACACGATAAAGCGTTGGGAAGAAACTGGTTTTAAACCATTTGCCGCAACTTTCCTGGGAAATACTTTATTTGTTACTGACAAGAAGAGTAAATGTGTCATAAAATTTGATGAATCATTGAATGAGAAGGAAAGGTTTGGTGAACATAACATGGAAGAACCTGCAGGTATTACGTCATGCGAGAGGGAAAATTGTATTTACGTATTGACAGGTAGGAAGAAAAAGTCGGCTCAAGTGGCCAAATTTACTTCCGATGGTAAGTATTTAGGTTGTTATTGTAGCGGTAGTCTGGAAGATCCTTGGTACATTAAGAAAAGTAGCTCAAATGAGTTTTTCATTTCTGACTTTGCAAGAATGGCAGTTGATGTTTATTCATATAATTTTAAATGCCGACTTTATACTGTAAAAACAAATAACCATTGCAGAGGAATGGACATAGATAACAAGGGTAACATTTATATTGCACTGAGAAATCCCGGATATAAAGCACAATACGAGTGTATCGTGCGCTACACTGAACCCAGGCAGAATAAGTGTGTAACATTGGAGGAAAGTCCAAAACCGTGGTTTTGGCAAAACAAGAACAAAAGTTTAGACTTTGTTCGTGGGCTGCACTATTACCATTGTCAAAATCAGAATTTTTTGATGGTTGTTGATGCTGGTAATAAACGCCTTAAAGTCATTTCATTGTGAAGCTTACAGAACGGCTACTATAAGTCTAAGCTTCTGTATTTGTTTTACAAATTTACGTTACATCGAAAAAGTGTAAGTGGGGGAGGGGGGAGGGTTAACTAAAATTGTTGGGGTTAATTTTGTGACGTTCTGTATTATTTGCCTTTCTTGCTGACGGTCCCTGTCTTTGTTTATTACGGTCAGTGTAATGACATCTCCTCCCACGCAAATACGATTGAAAACAAATGCACTGAGTGTGGTTCCGTGATATCACAGTAAACGGTTATATACGAGACATTAACACTTTGCGTCAAAGGAATTGCCCATTCATCAAATCAAAATGGATAAAGATCTTTACAACATGCAGTAGTCTCTTATTTGTTATTCCTTGCCGAAGGCAGAAGGAATCTATGAGATGGTGACGGCGTGTATATGGGCGTGGTAGGGTGTGCGTGCGTGTGTATACGCTCTAACTTCAGAAGGGTAACTAGGGTAGATTTCATATCTGGTATGTAGTTTCCCTTAAGAAGAACATGTTTGTTTTTTGGTATTTGTCAAAGGTCATTTTAGGTCAGCAAGGGTCAAAGTCTGAAAACTTTGATCCATCAATATCTCAAGAATTAAAAGTTGCCGAGAGTTCAATTGGGTGTGTAGCTTGCCGTCGGTAAGTATAGACGGTCTGTAGTGTTTTTCATGAATGTCAAATGTGATGTGAGGTCAACCGACGGAAACTGTGAAAATCATGTAAACATGCATGATATCTCAAGGATGATCACCTATTTAGTTCCTGTATTTGGCAAAAGGATTTCCTGTAATTGGTTCAGCGAGCCCTATTGTTTTCGATAGAGGTCAAAGGTCATTTTCGGTCAGCAGAGGTCAAAATGTAATATATCAAAAGTGCTATATCTCCAGAACCAGAACATGAACAATTTGATGTAGGTCAGAGTTCACTAAGGTCACCAGGTTTCAAAACTTGAACAGTATGTTAATACGGTATTTCCACATTGAAAACTGCAGTAGCTGGTACGTATGGCTATGGCTTCTTTATAGTGAGTACCAGAACCGTGTTATTTTTTGTGGTGGAGGGGTCGGGTTGTTTGGGTTCAGAAGAGGTTACACTCTGGAAATTTTAAACATGACATCATAAGAGTTTGATCAGATGTCATATTAGCATATAAGTTTCCTATAATGAGTACAAGAACCCAGTAATTCTTTTTAAGGTCAAATGCCATGTAAGGTCAGCAGTGGTGAAATATTAAGTCTTTAAAGTACTGTAGCTGGATAATTTTGTTTTTCAAGTTGAGAATTCTAATTTGCTTCATGTCAATGTTTGTTTAAGGCCAGCAGAACTCAATCCCTGAAACCCTATCTTCTTAGTTAGGGAGTGGCCAGTAATAAGCTTTGGTTTCAGCATGACATTTTGTGCAAGGACATGGTGTACAGGACAGCACATACTTGGTCAGTTCGTAATTGATATCAATTGTTTGTTATGCAATTGAAAATGATTTGCATTTTTAAGAACCTAATTAGTTATTCCTGAAAGCTTATACCATGTCAGGGTAATATTTCATTGCTCTCACTATCTTAGTATACATTCATTCTCTCACCATACTTAATTGGTAAAGGTTTAAGATGTTTTTTAAGGTGCCATTTGTAACTTAGTTTGATCAGAAATACTGCATTATATCTTAAACTGCTCAGAATTTCTCAATATTTAAGACCCCAGGGATTTACTTTGACACCAAACACTTGACTTTATCTTATTACAGTTGCCCTAAGGTTTTCAAACTTTACATTTACCTATTAGCAGATTGTTATCATTATCTTTCTTTATATCTTTGCTATAAGAGATTGCCAAAACACAAACAAAAAACACAAAAACAATATAAGAAAACAATATACAAAGAAAAAGAAAAAAAAAACAGGTTTTTAAACTTTCACATTTTACCTAAGCAGTTTGTTATCATTATCTTTCTTTATATCTTCCTTTATAAGGGTTTGCCCAACACCCCCCCCCCCCAAAAAAAAAAACAATAAATACATAAATAAATTTAAAAAATAAAGGTTTTCAAACTTTTACATTTTACCTAAGCAGTTTGCTATTATTATCTTTCTTTATTTCTTTCTTTATAAGGGTTTGCCAAAACACACAAAAAAAAACAGTAATCCAAAAAAAAAAAGGTTTTTAAACTTTCACATTTTACCTAAGCAGTTTCCTATCATTATCTTTCTTTATACCTTTCTTTATAAGGGTTTGTCAAAACACAATCAAAAAGCAATCAAAATAAAAAATAAAAAAAAATAAAGATTTTCAACTTTTACATTTTACCTAAGCGGATTGCTATCGTTACCTTTCTTTATATGTTTCTTTATATATTTCTTTATAAGGGTTTGCCCAAACACACAAAAACAAACAATAAAAATAAAAAAAAGAAAGATTTTCAACTTTTACATTTTACCTAAACAGTTTGCTATCATTATCTTTTTTTATAAGGGTTTGCAGGAAAAAAAACACTTGACCTTATCGTATTGCAGTTGCCTTAAGGTTTCAAACTTTTACATTTTACCTAAGCAGAGTTAACGGTTTGACCAAAAAAAAATATCTTTGTTGTTTTTGTCGACTCCAGTTGTCATTCGAGTGATTTTCCTACGACTAGTTCGTCGGCTTATATGTAAAGCAGACGAAAAATCCCCTCCTGTAGGATCGAAGACACAATTATTGTGTATGTGTGTATATGTATGTATGTATGTTTGTATGTATTTTAGATCCTCCTGCAAGCAGTAACTCGCGAAGAAGCCTCATTGGCTTATCAAAGCCGCAAGCTGACCGAAGTCAGTCTCTTAGATTCATATTTAACGTCCATGATTATGAATTGTTAATTGTCGACAACTCTGTAACTGGACGACATACATTAATCTTGGAGTGACTCGAACCGGGGACCTTATGATTGAAAGGCACCGGCATAAACCACTGAGCTAACACTCCTTAAGTGTTGTTGTGATCCTGTAAACAAATTAACATAAACATCCTATAAACATTGTGTTATCCTATAAACAAAAATTCGGGTTTAAGAGCAAACACAGGAAACCCTCGTCCCTTATTGGTCACGAATACAACAGAAGTATTACTTATCTGGGTCTGATCCATCCATTGAGGAACACAATTATTGTAGTCTTGATGCAAAACATGCCCGGATCAGATTCCTACGTTGAAAGTACTAGAGTAGTATAAACTTCCTGTTTCAAGACTCAACTCAAATTGATTAACAGACATTTCAGAAAGTATTATTCTATAGATGATCAGTACATTGAAGAAATTGTATTTCATTATGTAAGAGGGATTTTGACTGATCCTGACCATCCTCTCCATAAGTATTACACCACTCCACGTAGGTTGTATACCCTACCTCGTATGCGTACTGAACGCTTTAGACATTCTTTTTTTTTACCGAGGAGTATAAAGCTTTTGAACTGTCATATTACTAGATGATATATTTATCATATTTTTGTATATATATTTTGCATATTTTTAAGCTGCGGAATCCATGTTATTATATCTTCATTTTATGATTGATATCAATAAATTTTACTTTACTTTACTTTTACTTTACTTTAATTGTAAAACAAATTAAGGTCTGATCCTGAAGTGGTCAAGAAAACTGTTCTTTGAAAGCATTTCACATTCGACATAAGTGTGATTTCTTTCACCACCCCTACCCCCCCACCCTCCCCCTCCTTCCACCGCACGATTCTCTATATGCTAGAACTTAACTCCTCTTTGTGACATTGTAAAATATGGCAATTTTGCAGAAATTTCTCTCCAATTTTGGTCAAGGAACACAATTGTAGATTTGATGCGAAACATGTCCGGATCAGATACCTACATTTATTCCGACTACATCATTATACAGCCTTTCATGTTGATCCAGGGGAGAAGACCACAGAAACCCTACGAATTTCTGTTACCCACAACAATTAAAAGAGCGGCTGAAATCAGCCTAGTCCAATAGTTAGCTTTATCTGTATAAAAGAGAATGCTCAGAGACCATGTCCGATCCATATTATAGTTCCTGCGCGGTTCCAATATAAGGTCTAGAGTACAGTACATATATCATTACTTACTTTACAAGTTACTAGGTTGGAAGAACTCTCGAGGAACCAAAGCACATATCGTTATCAATCATGAAGACATTATACACATGACCGAATGAGAGAGACGCTCAGTGGCGTCGCCAAGGGGGGGGGGGGGCAGGGGGCACGTGCCCCCCTGGAAAACCCAGTGCCCCCCCATCTGAGATTTGGGTTGGTAAAAAAATTTATATATATATATATTGTTATATTCAACTCCCATCATCTGAGTTGGTTTTTCATAAGGACAAAGAAGCACAGTAATTCGTATTTTCTTCAAATGAGCTGCGAAAAAATGAAAAAGTTTATTCTTGAACGTCGGGTATCGAAGTCGTGACCTGCGCCATCACAACAGGTGTCGATATTTACATTGAATGTGTCAGTGCTCACGCCACACCAGCGGATATACACGTTCGCTTCGCGCGCGTATACATGACTGTGACAAGGGAGGGTACTGCAACATGTTGCCTTGGTCTGAGGTTGACAGGTTAGGAGCTGACGAAATGTGAGAATGTGAGGGTCCGCAGGCACCATACTTGCCTATATTTGTGGACCCATATATTAACCCTGTTGTGTAGGGGGTGCAGAGGTCATTTGAGGTTAGGTGCTTGTAGGAACGAATGGCGAATGTTCACACCTGCATACTGAGCCATACTCGATGTGTGATCATACTTTGGATTGCATGGTGAGATCCCTGATAGGAGCCAATAACGATGCTGGAACCTGTTACATCTTAACAGATAATGGGCGAAAACGAGAAAGATAAGAAAGGAGTCGGGGGTCATGCACACATTAATTCAACAAATGTAGGTTCTATTGATATAGGGTTAGGCATAATATCGACAGCATAAAACACTCGGGAAGTGCCGTTTCCGGCCATCTGGGGGTTTGAAAAACCCAAAAATTTCGTGAAACGCTCTGCGCCAACTGATGGTGGCGCTCCGCTTAGATAGTCTCTCCACATTAGCCCCCCCCCCCCCAATAATTTTCCCGTTCTGCCGGGCCTGGAGGGGCACCCCCTCCCGTTAGACCCCTCCCCCAGGACGGCGATCCGTATCCACCTAAGTGCCCCCCATCAAATGCTGGTGCCCCCCCTGTGCCCCCAGACTGAAAAGTCTGGTGACGCCACTGGAGACGCAATATAATTAATAATTATTTTCTCATACACGATTTGTTCGAAATGGTCACATGACTGTTTACATGACACCACAAGGAATAAAGGCGCTTTCAAAGTTCTTCACAACACCGGAGACACTTTTTCCGGTGCCTTTCAATCATAAGGTCCCGGTTCGAGTCACTCCCAGATTAATGTATGTCGTCCAGTTACAGAGTTGTTGACAATTAACAACTCATAATCATGGACGTTAAATATGAATGTGAGAGACTGACTTCGATCAGCTTGCGGCTTTGATAAGCCAATGAGGCTTCTTCGAGTTCCTGCTTGCAGGAGGATCTAATATACATGCATACATAATATTTGTGGCTCGCATGCCCGAGCGTAAAGAAGTGTGCATTTCAGAATACTGCCACCTTATTTTCCTTTTTTTTTGTTACGGCAAATCTTTAATCGTCTATGTAGCTAAGCAGCAGAGCGTACCTCTGTTCGCTAAATGGGAATCAACATTTCACAAACTCGATTAACTTACCGAACATACGTAACTTTTCATTTCTTTTTAGGAAAATAAAAAGCAACTTTTTTAGTTTTGGTTGAATTTTGTTGATTTATTAATGTAAATTTATTGAAAAGACGGTCTATTTACCAAACAATTTTTATTTAAGTTACCTGACTCTGCAGAGACTTGGCGATACACCACCTGAAAGTGTGTAGTTTTGATGATTTGTTTTGTGTATGTATATACTGCGCTAACAACTTTGGTATCTTATCCAGGCATCAAATATGCGTCGAACGCGAAAAGATAGCAACCGTGACTAACGTCAGTTATAAGTGCTCATCGAAATTATTGCGGAAATATTTTCTTTAGAATGTAAGCAACTTTTCTAATTCTTTGAGGGTATTAATTACATTTTAGTGAAATCTGATGGTTAATACGACTCCCGTTGGATTAAAACTGAATGTGACAATTCATCATCGCGCAAATGGTATCACTGCAGTTTCATCGTTATTTGTTAGGCTAGGCGTAGCCGGTTTCAGTTGTTTTCCGCATACGTTACTTTCCGCTGATTACTTTCCGCTGAAAAAATTCTTCTGCGGAAAACACCGATTTTTCACTTGCCTGTACACTATATTTTTCCGCAATTTTGAGATACCAAATTCAGGCAGGATGATTAAAATAACATGAGAAAGTATCAAAGAACGTCGATCAAGGATGGTTAGACTGAGTTCATGTCAGAAAAGTTAAGCTGCTTATAATTTAGAGGAGGCTTGGGGTGTTCGTAATTACGAATTATTAAAGAAGCATATAATACTGGGCAAAGGGACGCCCGCGTTATGAAGGATTGAGTATCTAATTAAGTATTAAATATTCGGCCCGCGTAATGATGGTTTAAAAAAAAGGTGTAAAAGGCGGTATCTTTGATTTTCGCTGGAAATAAAATGGCTGTATAAGTAAGCCTTACAGCCTAAGCTACAAGTACAACCTTACCTACTGTATCCTAAATCTAGTCTCGAAGCTACATTTTATCCTGTTACAGTCAAATCCTATCTTATCCATCTTCCTAAATCCTTCCATGTGCCTAATAATTTCAGTAAGTCATTCTGTTCCTCCCAAAAAGAAACGGTACTTTCCGTTGAAAAAAACGTTGTTTTCCGCTGACAAATTTGTTTGCGGAAAACACCGTTTTGTTTCAGCGGAAAGTAACGTGTGCGGAAAACAACGGTACCCGGCGTAGCCTACTGTACTAGGACTTCGTCTACGGGTGCTACTCCATAGGTCAAGTCTTTCTATAACGTCTAACTCAATATTCACCCATCAGTATAAATATCTTCAAATGGTTTCCAGTCACTGATGTTTTCCCCCTTTTTCTGGCTTCTTTGAACTTGCACGGTGTGATAATTTATCATCGGCCACTGTGCTTTACATAGACCCTAGCCTCAGTATACTACGAGGCTCTACAGGCTTGTAAATTGTAGTAACAGTATAGTTTTAAAGAGCCCAAATTAGGCTTGCATTATTTTAGCGTTCAGATTGAAACAATGTACTTTTCGATCATCATTTTATTTCAGGTCAGTGAGTGTCTGGTATGTCCAAACTTGCAAGAAACTTGCACAATGTTTACATTTTATTTTAAGAGGCTGTAGCCTAGCCTAGATAAAACAATAGTATTTGGGCAGGATAACAGTTGACCTATATTTAGACTTATCACTCTCTGCACTGTGAAGTTATGCCATAATTGTACAGTTAGATGAAAGAGAAAGTACTTCATAATTCCTGAAGGACTCTCCTTATGATTTACTCTTAGATGAGATATTGAACCAGACTACGGTTATTCCCTCATGTTATGGATGGAACAGGGAAATGTGGACTGATCCTGTTTTTCTCAAAGAATTGTTCAAATTCATTTCTGGAAATTCTCTCTATTAAATCTATTTTTGAAAGTGTCTTTACATCATCTTCTTTATCAACAGGTACTGTTGATGTAAGTAATCCTGATGTTATTCCCTTGATTCAGTAGGCCTACCATCTCAAAACATCTGTTGAGATTCCACATGTGGGCCACATCTTGACGACACTATGCAAGAAGTTCCAGTTAGAGTAGCAGTAAGGGTAAGTGGTAAGGATCAGAATTGCCAGTCACACACTGCCAGATTGAACAAGACACGACTCAACTCCACCTTGGTTACATGGACAATTATTATAGTCTGGCAGTGTGTGTGTGTGCATAAGACTAGGACGAATTCCCAGTACACCCAGTAGGTTCCAAGGGTTCTCCCCAGCCCATTTTAAGTGGGTAGAAACCTGCTTCCATTCTGGCATTAAGTTAAAAGATAGCTCTGCTAAGATGACATTGAACACACACACATGCAGTCACACAAACACAATAACTGCTCCAACTCATTCCATAGGTAAATAAACTTTGTAATTTCCTGGCAAACAATGGAAGAAATCAAACTAAACCTGCCCAGACTGCCTACTGTAGGTGTACTTGAGTGCTAACAAGATCAGTAGTATTACAATAGGTGAACATACAGCCAGCTAGATGGAATGAATGATGGCAGACTGGTGTGATGTGACTTGGATGAAAAAGTTAATATCATGTGCAATGGGATAGCAGCTTGCCTGATAGGAGGGGTCAAAGGAGGCTACTGTCCTGTTACCCCAGGCTTTCTTAGGAGACATGGGACAATTTGGAGGGCCATGCAAAATATCTAGAGAATCATTTATTCTCAATTTCATACACGACAGCCCCATGACCTGATTGTCTCAAGTGCCTGTTCTGGTAGTCAATGCCTCATATGGGACCAGAAGAAAGCTAGTTGTAATGATGTGGTATCTAGCAGGTTTAGGTTTAACAATTTTTAATAAAAAATCTAAAATTTCTATGTAACATATTTTTTGGGCAAGTTCGACTTTCAGTATCTAGTATTTAAATGTATCAGGAATCTTGTGAGCCAGTGTCTAATGTACATGTCATTTGTAAAGTCATAACAAAAACTATTTCACAGAATAGATTTGATATCATGAAATTTATTTTGACATTATTTTGACATCCCACTTGATCATGTCTTACAATTAATATTCTTTCCTGTTTTCTGCTTTCATATTACCCTTTGGGGTTAATTGTCTGAAGTAATAACCTCTTGTATAACAATTTGCTTTGTCAGGTCCGACCTTTGCTTCCCAATGAGAAACTTCATCACCACGAGCCCTGCGTTAAGGTCCTTTCTAAAGCAAATCAGATCGTGGTTGGGAAAGATAGGACCTTTACCTTCGATCAAGTCCTTTCAGGCAAAGTAGCTCAGGTAAAGTGCACAACCAGAGAAGGGGACAATAAAATGCCTTGTTGAGAAAATGTGCAAGGGGCCGGAATTGAAAAAATTGAGAAAACAAAATGTGATGGGCTTATTTTATGAAGATTAATTTTCTTTTCAGCATCTTTTTCTTAGAGGATGACTTAATCAATAAAATTTATTTTGATATTGTGTTGTAGGATGGTAAAAAAAATCTGCTTTTAGTCCAGGTTGTATTTATATACCACAATTAATGTTTGACCCTTTAAACATTTGAAAGTAATCAATGAAAGTGGCTGGACTACTAAGACTAACATACAGATCTTTAGGGCTCAGTTTCTTAGTTTCTTTCAAAACTCAATGTGTAAAGTCTGACATTGATTGCCTCAAATTATATTTTTGCAACCGTTTACAAAATTTTGACAAGAGCAAATGGTGTTGAATATCATCTGTTCTGAATATGAAGTTGAAACAAAATTGTTTTGGTCGAGTTAGAGACAATGGATTCAAATTAACATCTACAGTAGGAATGTACTAATGAGCTGACCTAACCATCCTTAAAGGCACATTCCAGATAATTTAAAAAAAAATTAAAAGCTGAATATATTGAAAACTGGACTTTGCTATAGTTGCACTAGAGTTAATGTTGAATAAACATTCATACCAAACAAATGAACAAGTTCACTGAGTGAAAGTCTAATCATTGCTGCTGGTCACCCTAGTGCTCCGTATTTGTGTAAAGTGACCAACAAAATACTCCGACCTGCCTGAAGATCCCTGAAGTGTATACGTACTGCAATGACATTACATAGATGCTGTAGCGTGTGGTCAAGAAACATTGACGGATAACAATAAACTAATAGGACTTGTCACTTTATTTTTTTCAGGACAATGTTTACAAAACGTGTGTTGATGCTCTGGTCTGCAGTTTCTTTGAGGGTTACAATGCTACGGTGTTTGCCTATGGACAGACGGTAGGCTGCTATACCGCTATATGTAACTCTAGCAAACTTGTCTATTAGCATCTCTTGGAAACTAAATTTCCGTTTGTCATTTCACCGGTGGAATAATTCCAAAGATAGCTCCTGTTTTTAAGCAATTTTGATTTGTGACGGTGATCAGTAAAATCCCTCAGTGTAGTAATATTAATTGAGGTGTAAATAGGTAGCTATGCTAAAACTGATTATCATATAGGAGGTATTCTCATCACAAATTCATATCATGTAATAATTTGATCCTCATTTTAAGAACCAAACATTGACGCTTAAAATCTTCAGGAATGTACTTTTGATAACTAATTTCTTGATTAATTTTGGGGGATAATGAAAATGTTGTTTTAATGGTTGAATCCATTTTGGCTTGAGTTTGGGCTTCATAAACTTTGTGCAATTTTTATCCGACTGTTAGGAAATCATATTAGTTTCATTAATCAAATTCAGGTCTTTGAGATTGCTAAATTTCTTAAAATATCTCAGCATTAATGACCACATCTAGATTAAATACTGCCTATATCTGTATTATATATATGTGGGTCACATTTCTTTCCCTGCAGGGATCGGGTAAAACTTTTACTATCGGGGGACATAACCTCACCTCACTAGCTGAGGAAAATTATGGTATCCTACCAAGGGCGATATCTCACGTCTTCCAAAAGATGCAGGTGAGTCCATTCAGCATTCCAATGTATTTAAGAAGACCAGCAAGTTCTTACCCCGCTCCTGGTTTTATTCAGCTTAGAAAATCAGCTTTGTACAATATTGACAGTTTCAAGGACAAAGACTATATACACAACATTTTCCATATCAAAGAGAAAACTATTGAAAAATTCACAAGTTTGTTTTGACTGTGTTCAGTCTTTATTTTCTTCTTTAATTTAATTACTTAGTTTTACAACTTTTGTATTATTATCTTTTTGTACTTGTTTTTGGTTTTAAAATATAAATAAATGAATAATAATGGAAAACTGGGATTGTAACCCAGAGTCACTGGTTGGAATGCTGTTCTAGCCATAAATTTCTTTGCTGGTTTCCATTATGATTATTTTTACTTAATTTTACTAATCGTATAATTGTCACTGTTTTCTTTCATTTTTAGTCTCTTTTTTTCTTTATCTTAAATTTATTTTGCTTCTAATTTTTTTTGCTTTTATTTCCTTTTGTTTTTCTGAATTAATTTCGTTTCCAGTTTTCCTTTAGCTTGTTTCCTAATTTCTGATTTTAGGAACACCCAAGCAGAGAGTTCAGTCTCCGGGCTTCGTACATCGAAATTTACAAGGAAGAACTGAGAGATTTGTTGGACTGGGAGACCAGCAGCAAAGATCTGACTATCCGAGAAGATGAAAAGGGAAATACCGGTGAGTTTGTAGCTGCAGATAATACTTTGGCTGATCGATGCTGGATACAGCATTGTCATTTGCCCTATTATGAGAGGATTAATGCCAAGTATCATAAAAGTTAAGTGTCAAAGGACAGTCTTAATACATCAAGGTAGGTATTTGTACCTGATGACATTTCTTGCAAAGTGATATTTTTTTATCAACCGGTTTTTAGTAGGTAACTAGTTTGACTTCAGGATTACAAGGTCATCTTTCCTGTTAATTTCACATGAAAATGTTTTTTTTTTCTTTGGCAGAGTGCAATGGAGGAGAGCTTTCAAAGCTATAATTAAAATTTCCATAATATAGTATAAAACACTTTAGATTTAAGAAATGGCAGATGTTTTAGTGGAAATACCTCATCTATATAGTTTGTATCATGACCATTGCGGATATATGTCTTTATGTAAGTTGCGTCGGTGCTACAAAGGTTTTCTCTCAAAGTATTGCCGAGGCAGTACAGAGATGAGCGCAGAATGGCGGATTAGAATTTGTGCATCCTGTTGGGTAACTTTTCATACTAAGCATTTTGGTGTTTGTCATTTTTTACTACTTCTTGTAAAGCACTGTAGCTTATTAGTGAATTTAAAGTGGAATTAATTAGCCAGAATTGCTACCAAGTTTAATTGCATGAGTATTCTTAACATTGAAACAGAGGACTTAAGGCAAAGCTATAACATGCTTGGGCTTGTTCAAGAGTGCTTGGGCATTTGAAATTTTGTCACAAAAATGTAAAATGAGAATTTTGTTATAGAAATTACCAGATTTTTACAAACTGAATCATATAAAGTTGACATTATTTCCTTCTTAAAGTTGTTATTGGTGCTACTGAGGTTCTCTGTCAGAATGTTGACGAGGTACTGAATTGTCTGGAAGTTGGGTCTGCCCACCGACACACGGGAGCCACGAATATGAACGAACATTCCAGCCGATCTCACTCCATTTTCTCGATGGCTTTAGGTGAGTAGTACTATATCCATGATCACTGCAATAATACCCAAACCGATCTCATAGAGTCCGGCTTTCGGAAGCAGTTTACTCTATTTAAATTTAAAGACTTTGTTTGTTTCTAAGGGGCATAAAAGGTACTGAAAACTCAACTTGACACAGTAAACTCTATTTTAGATAATAGCCTGTTTGATTTTTAAAGGGAATCCAAACTGAGCTTGTGGAAGTATGGAAAATAAAACTGGATTTGAAATTAAAGATATTTTTAAGTGGTTGATAGCATCGCAAACTTGGCTTGGCTCGTGTATTTATTCATTATTTGTAAACAGTGAACTCTATTTAAAGTTATAGACTCTTCGTAAAGTATTTTAGAAGGAAAACAATCTGAGCCTGTGGAAGTCTGGAAAATAAACTGGATTTGAATTTTTATAATTTACTGTTTGCAACTGATTTATCGCAACACAAACTCGGCTTGTGACTGTTCCAACAGTAAACTCTTCAAATTCTTAAATTCATTCAAATTTGTTCATAAAGTGATTAAAACGAATCCAAACTCAGCTTGCAACAGTAACAACGGAAAACTAAAATCTAACCAATCAACTTTGTTCCTATATGATTGAGAGCAATGTGGAGTTACAATTAGCTGCTTAAAGAATAAGTATAACGACTTCAGATGTAATTGAATGTATCAACAGGATGTAGGACAGCTCTAGACTATAGAGTTTCTCAATAGGTTGCCTGAGGTCCAACTCTGGCCTGCAAAAGATGAGTCTCGTCCGATCTAAAAAAAATCTGCCCTCAATCTTTCAATAATCATGTGCGAGGGTTCCTCATAGGTATCAGGCTGGAGGACCATATTGGCCTATGCTGCACATTGCTCACTCTAAACCATAGTGAGAGTTTAGTTCACTCCAATCAATGTGCCTCTCCCACAACCCCCCATTCCCCACTCTCCTACACCCCTGTAGAAAGATAAAAATGAAGAATCCCTGCAAAGAAAGTACAAACTAATTCACTTTGCCATTTAACTGATCAATTTTATCTCCAGTTACTGTAACTGATATTTGTAAATTGACCCTTCTTTCCATACAATCATTTCCTTTCAGAGCAGAGATGGTCCGTGCGTAAGGATGAAGATGATTCGCAAGAGGAGGAGGATGATGATGAGGATGACTCGTTGGATGAGGACAGCGGGATGCAGGTGCTCTCGGCAAAGTTCCACTTTGTTGATTTAGCCGGTTCAGAAAGAGCGCACAAAACCGGCAATGCTGGAGAGAGGTTTAAAGGTACAAAATCTGGCATGTCATCTGCGTCGCTTTTTGTTCATTACCCTCCCCCATCCCTCCCTACCCCTCCCTTTTGTTTTAAATATTTTGTCATTTTATAACAAGGAGACGATCTGGAGGCACAATCTGGTGTACTAACAGATTCCTTGTTGTTAAGTCTATTGTTAGGAAATACATTTATTTGTGTACTTGACAACAATGTGTATTCATAGCTTTCAGATATGCCCTTGCCCCACTCTCTCTCTGCAGCCCCTGCCTCAAAACCCAGACGGTCTGTGCATGTCAGGTTAAGCAACACTGTCTGAAACACAAAAACATTCTTTGTTTAAGAAAGTTTGATCAAAAAACCCTCCCAAACAGTTAATGTAGTAAGTGATAGCTGTGGTGTTGGCATTATTCTTGTTGACTAAAGTTTGATAACAAGTCTGTGAATTTGTCCCTGTTGTCTACCACAATGAAAATTAATGTTTGTAATTGACATCGATATATATATAGCGTTCAGTCAAGACTATTTTAGTGTCATAAATTAACCTTAAAATTAATTTAAATAATGGGAAACTGACTGAAAAAATTTAGACGATGGAATTTCTTGGCTCTTTTACATAAATCAATCCTTGTAAGAAGTACAAAAGAGTGACTTGAATTCAGTTCTTAAAAAAAAAAAAAAAAAGATGAAAGATGTACGAGTCACTTATATTTGATAGATTTAGTTTTTTTTTAAATTTCTTTCCATACCTGTCATCAGAATACTGCAGTTTTACATTTATATTTATCTGTTAGTTTGCTAAATATTTAAAACCCTGCTCCACAGAGAGTGTTTACATAAACAGCGGGCTCCTCTCTCTCGGAAACGTCATCAGCGCCCTCGGGGATCCAAAGAGAAAGGCAACCCACATTCCTTACCGAGACTCCAAGATTACGAGGATGTTGAAGGATTCTCTTGGAGGTAACGCCAAGACCTGTATGATCACCTGTATCAGTCCATCCAGCGTCAACTTTGACGAGACTCTCAACTCGTTAAAGTATTCTAATCGAGTAAGTGATGTTTCGCAGAATCTTCAGGCCATTTTGTTTATATGTCCAGAATGTTAGATATCAAACATTTCCAAGTTTAACATGGTAGCTGTGTTTTGTGACTTAAACCTCAGTGTGTGTTGATAGCGACCTGCATGTCTCGTTTATTTGTGTGTAGTTTATTATAGCATGTGATAGGTACTGTAGTTTAATGATTACCTTTGTATGCTTTTTAAGCTTAGGTAGACAGTAGGTGCATCAGCGTATTACCTTTGTGCCTTTTCTTAAACTGAGATAAGCAAGTAGTGAGACAGTGGAGGTATTTGTAAGGATATCCTTTTTGCCCCTGATGTAACCAATTGAGCATATGATATGTAGTTGTATGCTCACCTCTACATTTTCCTCAATTTAAGTACATGATTAGGCACTTGTGTGAGTAACTTTTTGCCCCTGCTTAAACAAACATATTAAGCATATGATATATAGTTGTATGCTTACCATTACATCTCACTTCAATTTAAGTACATGATTAGGTAGGTGTTTACCATTTGTGCTTCTAATTAAATTTAAGTATTTAGCATATGATATATACAGTACAGTAGTTGTATGCTTACCGTTACGTCTCTCTTCAATTTCAGTACATGATTAGGTAGGTGTTCACCGTTTGTGATTCTGATTAAATTAAAGTATTAAGCATACGATATGTAGTTGTACGCTTACCTTTGTGTCTCCCTTCAATTTAAGTACATGATTAGGTAGGTGTTCACCGTTTGTGCTTCTGATTAATTTAAAGTATTAAGTTTATGATATGAAGTTGTATGCCTCCCTTTGTACCAGTGTGCAAACTATATTTAAGTCATAGGTTATTGCATGCTTTACCTCTGCACCAGCATGTAAAATATATTTAAGTCATAGGTTATTGCATGCTTTACCTCTGCACCAGCGTGTTAACTATATATAAGTCATAGGTAATTCCATGCTTCACCTCTGCACCAGCGTGTTAACTACTGTATTTGTAAGTTATAGGTAAGTGCATGGTTACCTCTGCACCAGCATGTTAACTATATATAACTCATAGGTAAGTGCATGGTTACCTCTGCACCAGTGCTTCAATCTATAGGTAACTGTTTGATTACCTTCACAGGCCAGGAACATAAGGAACAAGCCGACAGTGAACCATGACAGACAGTCTAGTCGTATCGCTGCCATGCAGACAGAGATCCAGGCATTAAGGGATGAACTCCAGAGGCATCAACTGGGCACTGCGGCCACTCATAGGGTGAGGAGAGCCAATGAATAGGGTCGATTCCCATGTATCTTGAAGCAACTTTTAATTTGTTTTTGAAGGGGGGAATTTTTTTCGGCAATTTTTTCTTCAAATTATTTTTACTTTCGCAATTTTTCTTTTTTAAATCATTTTTTGGTCAATTTTTTTTTACCTGAAAAATATTAAAAATTGTGTGGTTGAAAGAAAGAGGTACTTTAATGATAGATTCTGTGTACTGTTCAAAAGAAAAACTGCCAATATTAAAAATGTATTAAAATGTAAGCAAATGAATAATGGAAAACTGACTGGGGCATTTGAGACAATTGGAGAAAATAGAAATTTATAGCTGGAACAGGATTCAAACCAGTGACCTCTGGGTTACAAGCCCAGTGCTAGCCATAAATTTCATTCCTATATTCAAAGTTGAATAAAAGCCAGTGTAGCTGTAGAGTTGTTGGTTCATCCCAGGTAGTGAATTTATTGTACAAAGAAGAAGGGTGCTGTTGCTTGAGAGCTGGAAAGCAAATAACCGGAAATCACAAACAGAGAAATTTGTAGAGGCTTGTACACCCCAAAAATGAAGTGTAAGCAAGGAATTATTTGCCAGGGTTTTTCAATAATTACACCATTGGCTGTTAGCCTTGTTAATTGAGAACTTATAACGATTTTACCTGTTAAAAGTTTTGACTGGTGGTCATGACTTGTTATGATATTATTGAGTTCATCAAACCATAAAATTCTGTGCAATGTGCACATCGTATATGGTTTGTTTTGAAAATATGAAATTATCCTGTTCTTATTTCTGTCCAAAGAGACTGAAATATTTCATCAGATGGCTATAAATTATTTTGTTAACTTTAAGTATTAACTTTGTAGCTGCAACAGGGTTAATTTTTACTGAAAAGTATTTTTTTTTTTTTTTCGTTGATTTTCTTAGTCGGATCTGTCAGAACCAGTTTCGGAACTTCAAGCTAAACTTAAACGGTAAGAATTTATTGGTATATCTCGATGGTTTTACAATTTTTCCTCTTTCCAACTTTGGGGGCAGATGACAAATTGAATGTAATAGTTGATATATATTTTTACCATCTTTAGGACATCTGTTGTTGGAAAAACTTATGATAATATTTTGACCAGCATTGCTCTGCAATTTGTTTTGCTTATCCTGAAGTTTGTTAGCTTATTCTGAGGTTCTAAATTTTCTAGCGTATAAGCACCTTCCACCGGGTACCAATACCCAGCTCTACTGGAGTGTACATTTCGAGTACTAGGTACATTTTCGAGTACCAGGTACATTTTCGAGTACCAGGTACCTTTCGAGTACCAGGCACATTTCCAGTACCAGGTCATTTCGAGTACCAGGTATTTTTTTGAGTACAGAATACTGTTAAAGTACCAAAACACTGCAAAAAATGCAATATGGTTTCATGACTTTGATAACTTGTAATCTTACTGCAATTATGGTCAGTGGGCAAGAACAAAACTTTGGGTAACTTAAAACTAAAACGCTAAAGTTTTCTTATGTACAGGCAAGTGCAAATTCTGAAATAAAACGTTGATTTCTCCGCAGTTTTGCATCTCAGTGCGCGCGGTATCGTGTCTGTTCCGACGAAGCGGTGAAGATATTTAGCAGTCTGCAGCAGACCTCTGCCGTCTCGGGCAAACAGCTGGCCTCTCTTCAGAATTGGATCGACATTAAGACAGAGATCGACGAGGCCACAGAGGACCTGGAAAAGTTTGTTGAAGTCGACCAGAGCGTCGAGGCCAAAATCTCTCATTTGCAGTCTAAACTGAGAAAGGTAAAAAAAAGAAAAAACATGGTTAAAACTGCACAGAGTTATGGAATGTTATCAATAATACTTGTTTGCTGTTAAAAAATTGCCAGTGCCATCATTTCTACCGTTGTAAGTAGCCCAATTTATTGTTTTAATGGCATTTTCTATTGTATTCTTGATAATGAGATGGAAATATTTACAGTAATTCTCATTCATCTGTCTCACCCCCTCATCCATCCCCCTCATCCCCCACCCCCCCCCCCCTCCAACACACTCAAAAACAATGCACTTGGTCACTGTTTACATGTTTAGAGCAAATTGGCTGATTCTTACATTGGACCACTCACTGTTATATCATCTAGCCATCCAGTGTAGTATTCTGGTCTGTTACTGGAGAGTTTACTCTCGAACTAAAAAAACATAACAATTTTGAAATTCAAAGATCAGAGTAACTTGCCTTGTTTCCCTCCCCCACCCCCCCCCCCCACCCCCATGGCTACTGCATAGTGTCACTTTTGTACTTTGAGCAAATTCATACTGTACCAATCATTGCCATAACAATTAAGCCACACTAGCAATTTTTTTTTTATTGTTGCCATGGTGACTGCTGTTCTTTTCTCTCTCATCACAGTACCACCTCCTTTTTGTTTGCCAGTTTTTATTGATCCTTCACAAAGATAACCCATTCTCTCCCACCCACCCTCTTTCTCTCTGTCTGTTGTAGGCCCTCAGTGACTTGGCTAGTGACGAGGAAATCTTTGCCGAAAAGCAACGACAGAATACCAAATTGAAAGATCAGATTGAAGATGCTGTAAGTATTTCTACTTTCTGACAAAGTTTGAAGTCTTTCCATCCTAGGCGGTAAACGTAACAGGGAGATAGATAGCATTTGTGTGTTTACAACATAACATTCTCCAACCAATGGCGGAAACTAGAGTTCTTCGAGGGGGGCTGGGAGGCATGTATTGGTAGAAACTGAAATTGCTAAGAAGTATCCTTGGATAAGGAAACGTCACTAGCAAGTACTGCGTAGAGTTTCCTCCAATGTGTACCTTGTTTGATCAAAGTTCGACTTGCAGCTTTTTTAGTTCATACAACGGGTCCTAGTACCACTCCATAGCAATGCCTCTTCTGACTTAACAACATGCTTATGTGCACCATCCAGTAGCTTAAGATTAACAACATCAGAAAAGACTGTTCCAGGCAAAAATTATAGATGCAATCCAAATACAATTATATGAAAGGCTCTTCAAGTTCTTGCATGCATTACTAGATATTAAACAGACTGACTATGTGCATCTCCTGATTGGTTGTCCTAAAGACCAGACTATTCTTCAATGTATATCCTCACACACCTGCTCTCTAGGAAAGGCGATATACTACGGCCAGCGAGAAGTTTGCAGCGGCCGAGAGTTGTATCAAGCAGCAGGAACAGAGACTGGTTGAACAGCAGACTAAACTAGCAGAGATGCAGCAGCTTATCAACGGGATGCAGACAGAGGTAGGGCAAGATGAAGAAGGGTGTTTGGGAGGCAGAGAGGGGTGGGGAGGGATGGAGGAGGGGTGGAAGATGGGACATTGGTTGAACAGCAGACTAAACTAGCAGAGATGCAGCAGCTTATGAGAGGATGCAGACAGAGGTAGGGCAAGATGAAGAAGGGTGTTTGGGAGGCAGAGAGGGGTGGGGAGGGATGGAGGAGGGGTGGAAGATGGGACATTGGTTGAACAGCAGACTAAACTAGCAGAGATGCAGCAGCTTATTAGCGGGATGCAAACAGAGGTAGGGCAAGATGAAGAAGGGTGTTTGGGAGGCAGAGAGGGGTAGGGAGGGATGGAGGAGGGGTGGAGGATGGGACATTGGTTGAACAGCAGACTAAACTAGCAGAGATGCAGCAGCTTATTAGCGGGATGCACACAGAGGTAGGGCAGAATGAAGAAGGGTGTTTGGGAAGCAGAGAGGGGTGGGGAGGGATGGAGGAGGGGTGGAAGATGGGACATTGGTTGAACAGCAGACTAAACTAGCAGAGATGCAGCAGCTTATTAGCGGGATGCAAACAGAGGTAGGGCAAGATGAAGAAGGGTGTTTGGGAGGCAGAGAGGGGTGGGGAGGGATGGAGGAGGGGTGGAAGATGGGACATTGGTTGAACAGCAGACTAAACTAGCAGAGATGCAGCAGCTTATTAGCAGGATGCACACAGAGGTAGGGGGCGAGATTTAGAAGGGTGTTTGGGAGGCAGAGAGGGGTAGGGAGGGATGGAGGAGGGGTGGAGGATGGGACATTGGTTGAACAGCAGACTAAACTAGCAGAGATGCAGCAGCTTATTAGCGGGATGCACACAGAGGTAGGGCAGAATGAAGAAGGGTGTTTGGGAAGCAGAGAGGGGTAGGGAAGGGTGGAGGAGGGAATACTGGTGAACAGCAGACTAACATAGCAGAGATGCAGCAGCTTATCAGCGGGATGCAGATATAGGTAGGGCGGGATTTAGAAGGGCATTTGGGAGGCAGAGAGGGGTAGGGAAGGGTGAAGGTGGGGTTTATGGGATGCACTAAGAGGTAGGAAGGGATGCAGAATGGGTACATGGTAGTCAGAAAGGGGTGGAGAATAGATGAAGAAGGGTGTATGGGAGGCATTAAGGAGTATGTAAGACTGAAGGAGGGGTTTATGGGAGGCTATAAGTGGTAGGGAGGGATGTGGAAGGGTGTTAGGGAGGCAGAAAGGGGTGAAGATGGGGTTTATCGGAGACATAAAGTAGGAGGTAGGGGTGAAGGATGGTGTATGTGAGGCAGAAATGCAAGTGGAATTTGCATTTGCCAGTAGATAAAAAAAACTTAAACCCATGATAAGTCGGTTCACAACTGTCAGTAAAAGAATCACCCGTATGATTTTCTGTCTCTATCATAAGCCTGTATTACCTATTATTGTACTGCTGATCTCAAAAGCCTGTACAAATAACTCTTGTGAGTTGTAATTTCAGGAAAATGCAAGTGTGAACTTGATTTCAGCCGCCCAGTAGATGTTTTTAAGCCCTGACATTTGTTAGCTAATGGCTCGAAATTGTGAAATCTGATGCCTGCATACTTGTATGTAATTATCATAATAACCACACAAGAGAGAAGGGCAGCAAATCGGCATTGGTTTAAGCCCTGCACTGATATGTAACCATACATTTTGTTACGTGTGCGTATATTATACAATTAAATGTCATTATCGATCCATCCATATTATCAACATTTCAACTGGCTAAAATTCTGGACTTTATTAACATCCAACAGAAATCCATCCAGGACGGGTTGCCAGTTCCGTCCAATCAGAGCATTACCTCACTGGTCCCTCCAATAGCCGCACCCAGACCGTACTCTGTCGCTGCAGACGGTGTCAGGACGCATAGAGACCGCCCTCACTCCAGGAGACTGCATTCTAGTCCTCCAATCGTAAGTCTTTTCATGAAAGGTTGTCGTAGTTACGAGACATTTTAGGTACTAAGCAATATCAATGCGGTTCAGTGTGATGGTTTAATACTCTGTTTACTATATCAGGCCTCCTATTCAAGATGGTGTGAGCATTAAATTGTTTGTCTAACATAGTGTTGCCAGACAATATGTTCTGAAAGGAGTGTTTTATTACAGAAAAGTGCTAGTTATATCATGCCGTGATTCGACCATTAAAAAGCAGTCCTCAACAATCCCTTAGTAACAGAATTATGAGTGAACAAAAACATATCAACGAATGATAGTTGCATTTCCTAGCAAAATCACACCATTAAAATGATCTAAATCCAGTCGTTTAAAGTTTCGTTTAGTTATGAAATCTCTAAATCATGTGTCACTTTCTGCTTTGGTCTTTCAGAGTTCCTGCAGTTTTTGGTTTCCCAAATAGTTTAACTGGGTATTAAGGGTAATATGTGCCTCTTGTTTTACTCTTTTCAGTTTTCCATAGATAGAATCGTACAGGGTTTTAAGGCTCGTAATCAGCTGATAGTCCAGGAGTTACAAGACAGCGATGAGGTCCTGCAACCAGAGATGTGGGATGAAGATGACCCATCAGATGATGAAACGAGAGACAGGTAGAAAGACTGGAAGGGTAGCAGGGAGGAAACAGCTGGATGGAGATGAGACCAGAGAGGAGGGGAATAGATGGGGCATGTAGGGTAGCAGAGAGGAAACAGCTGTGATGGAGATGAGACCAGAGGGTGGGGAGGGATGGGGCATGTAGGGTAGCAGGGAGGAAACAGCTGTGATGGAGATGAGACCAGAGAGGAGGGGAATAGATGGGGCATGTAGGGTAGCAGAGAGGAAACAGCTGTGATGGAGATGAAACCAGAGGGGAGGGAATGGGGCATGTAGGGTAGCAGGGAGGAAACAGCTGTGATGGACGTGAGACCAGAGGGAGGGGAGGGAATGGGGCATGTAGAGTAGCAGGGAGGTAATAGCTGTGATGGAGATGGGACCAGAGGGGAGGGAATGGGGCATGTAGGGTAGCAGGGAGGAAACAGCTGTGATGGAGATGGGACCAGAGGGGAGGGAATGGGGCGTGTAGGGTAGCAGGCTGGAAGTTGGGGGGGTGGAATAATAAGGAAAATAAGAAAAGCATAGTGTTAGCTTAGTAAATGCAAATAATACATTTGAGGTAAGGGGTTGATGGCAATGAAAGAACACATCCTGAAACAATCTATTAGAACCATTTTTAGAAATATAATTTATTTGATACATATGAGAACTAGGCACCTGTGTAATGTATTACAGTACTATTTTATTATTTTACAGTATTATTTTATCACTTTCTGCTCTCCTAGGGAACTAAGTCGGACTTACAACCGAAATAGTTCGAAAAATGCCAAGAATGCTGCACTCAAGAAAACCAACATCTTAAAAATCTCCCGGAAAAATTCTAAGGAAGGTTAGTCTTGTTAAAGTCTAGTCAGTTTTAGGGATGCATTATGTTCATAATTCGTAGTGTGTTACTTCTGTATTTATGGAGGAACACAACTTTGCAGAAACATCGAAACAAAGCAAGGCTTACATTTTACCTTGAAGCTCTCGGTAGGAAGAGAAGGTACGTAGCTATTGCTACCAGTCAGTTTAAAGTTCCCAATGAGCATTATTAAGACTGTCTGTTAACCTCAGACATTTATTGGGAAGAGTAGCAAAAGATTTGCCCTGGATGAATAGATCAGTTTTCAAATATAGATTATATTGGCTTCCTAAACCCTTAAAAAAATACTAAACTAGTAAAATTAACTAAAATTCAAGGTTAACCACACTCCTGTAATTATTCTCAGCTATGGAGGGTACTTTGACCATGTAGTAAACTAAACTAAACACAGGGTTAACCACACTCGTGTAATTATTCTCAGCTATGGAGGGTACTTTGACCATGTAGTAAACTTAACTAAAACACAGAGTTAACCAAACTCCTGTGATTATTCTCAGCTATGGAGGGTACTTTGACCATGTAGTAAACTTAACTAAAACACAGAGTTAACCAAACTCCTGTGATTATTCTCAGCTATGGAGGGTACTTTGACCATGGATAATCCAGCCCACCATCCAAACACACCAAGGATAGGTTCAAACGATTTGATGGACTTGAGATCAAGCATGGAGCTAAATAGAGAGTTCATTCAACAGTCGAAGTCAAAGGTATCCGACTCAAGAAATGAAATTCAGGGACTGGCCTTAAATATCAGGTAAGCTTTGCTTTGACTGCTATAGAGTTATTTAAGAAGGGTTTTTTACCATGGTGGGGGCATCTTGGGCGTTTTTGTTTAAGTTGATTTCTTATACTGTCCATTGTTAACGTGTCATAACCATTGTTTAAATTCACAATCTTCAGTAAACGTGAAATAATCTGTCACAGCTGAAGGGTGGTTTGATGTATCACTCGAAAGAGTAACAGCTCACGTGTTGGTTGACAGATGCTGGGCAACCAATTTACTTTGTAAAGTTTGCTCCTTCTGTGTAAGATAATAAAACCTGGATTGCCCTTGCAAAAGTGGGAAGGGGGCGGGCTGAAAAATTCAGTTTATATGGCAGTGCAGGGCTCATATAATCCTGAGGTCATTGGTCCAAAATCCCATTCTGTCCAAGAGTCTTTGTTACCCATTTTTTAGTTTGACTATTATTTCCCAGTCAATGTTTAGTTGTTATAATTTACCTGAAAAATTAAAATGAAAAAAAGAAGGAAAAAAAGGAAAAAAAACTTGTCAAATAGTCAGTACCTTTGTTGTGACAATGAAATAGCATGTTAATAGTCAATATGCTAGCAAGAGATGACAGTAAGGTAGATATTATGGTCGCTTCTGGCATATTCCGTTGCTCACCGTTCATTTTCACTTTCTTTGGGGGGGGGGGAAGGGGGTGGAGGGTTCATTCCTCGTTGACACCAGTTGTCAAAATGTTATTGTTTATTTTTAGGGGTATGAATAAATCATCTCCATCACTTAACATTGTATATTTATTTATTTATTTTTAATCTATCTGATCTTATTATTGAATGTCATGTCGTTCTACTTGCAGCTGAAACAACAGTGTATTTTAAAATATGTCCTGTAATATCTACATTCCCCCCCCCCCCACTACATTTGCTATCTACTGTGCTGGTTGATACTGTAACAGCAGAAAAATTCCGATTATCATCAATAACCCAGCATGCATTTAGATAACCATTTCCCTGCTTGAAATTGCCATCAAATATCATTTCCAGAAATGCTTCTTATCTACAAGTGACACCAACTTAGTAATCTATTATTTATGTCTTCATTTTCATTTTTTTATTCGGTCTATTTTTCTTTCAAATCTAGACTTAAAGAGGGATTGATCAGAGAGTTGGTAAAGACAGGGAAAGAATCGGAAGCCATGAACAGAAAATACTCGGAGAAAATATCACTACTGGAACAGGTAAAGAGCTCTTTAGTTCTAATTTGAGAGAGAGGGAAAAGATGGCCGAGGTTAAATTGAAGCAGGTTATTTCCTTTGAGTTTGAAAGACTAGAACAAAAAGCAAAAAAAAAACAACAGAAAAGTGGTAAAATTGACGGGTGGGAAAGAAGACTAAATACAAACATTTAATAGATAACTAAAACTACTTGCAGTTAGAAGACGAGAAGAGACATAATCAGGCTTAGAGATATGAAAGGGTAATAAGGTTCAGACCTTTTCCCCACGGTGGTGTTTGGAAAAAAAGGATAAAGTTCTCTTTCTATTTGGGTTAAAACTTGCTGAAGGTTTGTTCTTGAAGGTTCTGAGCCTTGAAGTCATTCTCAAGTGTTGAGAAATTGGACAATTACCAAGTTCTGCTCTATGGAAACTGCTTATCCACTAAAGAGCCTGTGTAAAAGAATGTGTGAAAGTAAGTGGGCCTGACATTTCGATCCTAGCAGGATCTTCTTCAGAGGCTGAATGACAAGTAACTGCAAGGGACAAATACACACACAGAATACAGACAGGTTAATGAGCATGGTGAACACAAAAAGGGAAATATGTAAGAGGATTAGAAGACAAGGGATGGAGAGAAGAAAACAGGGGGCAGAGGAGAGGTAGGAGATAAACAGTGGAGGGACAAAGAGGGGATTAAGGGAAGAGAGGGTAGGGAATAAACTAGAGAAGGATAAGACAGAAAAGTGTGGAGAAAAAAACAAAGCAAACAAGGTTTGAACATAGCGACCATTATTTGAACTTCTAGCATATTTTCAGGTACTGATGAGGTGTAGTGGTACAGTGTGGTCTGGTGAAATACAACAGGCTCCAATGCATGTCCCTTCATGGGTATACCTCATAGTACCTCATGGTGCATCTTTGGGTTAAAACTTGCTGAAGGTATATTTTTGAAGCTTAGTTGTAAGTGTAGTGGTAGAGTATGGTTTGGTGAAATACAGCAGGCTCCAATGGATGTCCCTTCATGTTTAAACCTCATAATACCTCATCGTTCATCTTTGGGTTAAAACTTGCTGAAGGTATATTTTTGAAGCTTCTGACCATTAAGATCATTCTCAAGTGTTGAGACGTTGGACCGTTACCAAAATCTTCTCCATGGCAAGTGTAATGTGGGTGACAGAAAATGCTGTTGTATTTGAAAATGCCGACCATTTTTAGACCTAGCTTATTTAAGGTACTGATGAAGTGTAGTGGTACAGTGTGGTTTGGTAAAATACAACAGGCTCCAATGGTCAAAACCTAGTAGTACCTAATGGGGCCTCATGTAACATGCAAGCTACTGGGGCTTGTTAAATCGACAATAGAGGCTTCAGGAGTGTTTAATAGTTATTTTTTCTGCTTTGAAACTTAATGTCTCGCAACATATTTAAAATAAAGTAAAATAAAATGATATTTTCTGTCTTTCGGATAGGATGTACAAATGGCTCGTTTAAACGTATCCGAAGCACAGAGGGCGCTCCATCAGTTGGAGTCGAAGGAACAGCAGGGTGCACAGGACAAAAAGAAACTCGCTTCAGATTACAGAAAGAAGATAAGCATTGCTAAAAGCAGAGTCAAAGAACTGGAGCGAAAGCAGCAGGTAAAATGCAAGGCACCTGTTTTATTGAAAGGGATTAATTTAGAAAATACTTGAACTTCATTATTATACTGATTAATAGTGATGTTTGGAATTTTGTTTCATTTAATCTTGAAGATACTTGAAGTTTTCATTATGATTTCTTTTTGGTTACTTCATTTCATTGACTTAGTTTTGTAGACACGTTGATCCCTAATTTTTGACGGGGTACTTTCATTATACAACAGTGGCATGCACAAGATTTCAAAGGTGGTGGAGGGGGGGGGGGGGGGACGGGTGATATACTCTTAATTTCTCCGAGTGAGTTAGATAGGGGGCAGGATCCTCTATGGAATGGTCAGAGTAATATAAAGGGTCTAATTAAGGAGGGTGTGAGGCACATGTGTTGTTGAAGGAAGCTTTTGTGTGAACATGATATTGTGTACTAATATTCTGTGCTTATTGCAGGAGATGACAAAAGTTGTGAAGATTCAGACAATGTCAGAGAAGAGAGTCAGTGACTTGGAGGCAGAGGTTGGTAGGATGAAGCAACACATGGAGATATCCCAGGCAAGACTAAAAACAGAGACAGAAAGGAAGTCAAAAGTGGAGGTAAGATATGGCAGGGGAAGGGCAGATAGGGGCTGATATATCCCAGGCAAGGGTGAAAGTAGAGAGGGAAAAGAAGTTAAAACTGGAGGTAAGATATGGTAATAATTGAGAGAAGGGCAGATAGGGGCTGATACATCACTCCCAGGCAAGGGTGATAGCAGAGAGGGAAAGAAAGTCAAAAGTGGAGGTAAGATATGACATTAATTGAGTTGAGGGGAAGGGCAGATAGGGGCTGATATATCCCAGGCAAGACTAAAAACAGAGACAGGTAGGAAGTTAAAAGTGGAGGTGTGACATACAGATCAATTGAGAAGGGGGAGGGAAGGGCAGAAAGGGGTTGATATTTTCCCAGGTAAGAGTGAAAGCAGAGACAGATACTGTAGGAGGATATCAAACCAGGAGGTGTTACATGAGCCAAGTCCATATTTACTGAGATTGGAGTTCGGGGAGGGGGGGGGGGGGTGTGGATGGAGTGTGGGCATATCTGGAGGTATAACATCAGTGCCATCCAGATTGATGGAATTGGGTGGGGGGCAGGTTGGGGGTTGGGAGTAGTGTGGGGAAAGCAAACTTGGCGGTATGACATCAGGTAAGTCCAGAAACATTTGCAGACAGGCAACTATGCAAGAATCTAATTACAGGCTCACTACTAAAAGTCTGCTAAAATTCAAAAGTCATTAAAGTAAACGCAATCGTTTGTTTCTTGCCAGTGATCAATGTAGATCTGTTCTTCTCTGTCTTATCGTTTAGCGTGAACTCCAGAAGGACCACCAGAAGATAAAAGAACTGGAGATTAGGAACGAGCAACAACAGAAGATTATTAAACGCAAAACTGAAGAGGTGGGTGTAATTATTATGTGTATCTGCAGTTCTCTGAGGAGGTGGGTTTAATTATTATGTGTAAACCAGATCTCTGAGGTGGGTGTAACTATTATGTGTAAACCAGAATCTCTGAGGATGTGGGTGTCATTATTATGTGTAAACCAGAGGTGGGTGTAATTATTATGTGAAGGCATAATCTCAGAGGAGGTGTGTGTAATTATTATGTGTATCTGCAGAATCTCTGAGGTGGGTGTAACTATTATGTGTAAAAACAGATACTCTGAAGGTGGGTGTCTTTATTATGTGTATCTGCAGAATCTCTGAGGAGGTGGGTGTCATTATTATGTGTAAACCAGATCTCTGAGGTGGGTGTAACTATTATGTGTAAAAACAGAATCTCTGAGGAGGTGGGTGTAATTATTATGTGAAAGCATTATCTCTGAGGAGGAGGGGGGAATTATAATGTGAAAGCAGAATCTCTGAGGTGGGTGTAAATATTATGTTTAAACCAGGATCTCTGAGGTGGGTGTAACTATTATGTGTAAACCATAATCTCTGAGGAGGTGTGTGTAATTATTATGTGAAAGAAGGAGGAGGGTGTAATTATTATATGAAAGCATAATCTCTGAGGATGTGTGTGTAATTATTATGTGTAAACCAGAATCTCGTAGAAGGTGAGTGAATGATCAATTTAATTATTCTTGTCGAGACATTTAATTTTGTCACACAGATAAATTGTTAAAATGAAATTGAATACTCTGTGTCAGCTTTCGGTGAGTTTGTCATGACTAGTCTGCTTTGTAAACAGGTCGCATTGGCAAAGAGAAAGTTGCGCCGGGGGTCGGCGGGCGCCACCACTGGGAAGGAACTCAGCCACGCCGAGGAGCAGAAACGATGGTTGGATTCTGAGGTGGAGAAAGTGTTAGAGCGAAAACAGCAGATGGACGACCTTGAAATGGTAATAGCTTTTAATTGAGTAATATTCTGACTCCATTCCACCCAATAATGCAACTGAGTAATGTTCTTATGCCATTCCTGGAGTTTTAGCTCAGTGGTTAAAGCCGGGTGCCTTTCAATCATAAGGTCCCCCGGTTGGAGTCACTCCCAGATAAATGTATGTCGTCCAGTTACAGAGTTGTTGACTATTAACAATTCATAATCATGGATGTTAAATATGAATGTAAGAGACTGACTTTGGTCAGCTTGCGGCTTTGATAAGCCAATGAGGCTTCTTCGCGAGTTCCTGCTTGCAGGAGGATCTAAAATACATACATACATACATACATTCCACTCAATCGATTTGGTTTGTGCTTTAATTTCAGGAGCTCGCCAGGAGAGAGACGGTTCTTGCCAAGAAAGAAGCTTTAGTCCGAGAGAAAGGAGAACTAGAGATAAAGAAACTTAGATCTAGTCAGCATCTCAACAAGGTTAGTCCACTCGACCAAAGATATCATCCCCCCAAGGGGTCATGATATACTAACGTGTACCCTCCAGTCAATACAGCATTACATTTGATTGTGTACACCCTTACCTGAAAACACCACAAAGCATACACAACCCTGCTCATGAATTCAACCAGTCTACCATATCTCCAGGGTTCTACATATTATGTGAGGTTTGTCTTAGGCAAAGAGTACTGCTAAAGATTTTAATATCAAATCCAAAAATGAACCCACCTAATTATATTCATTGGCTGTTTTTGTGTAGTCACCAACCTGTGTCTGTCATAGCTATGTTTGTAAGATTTTAAAAGTGTCGTTATTTCATTTGATAGGTTATTGTTATGTAAAGGACTAGTGTGGGGAAGACAATCAGCCTATATATGTGTAAATTGCTTACAGTTTCTTGCAAGAATCCATTCTATTCCTGAACCATTCATACGATGTCATATCTACGTTTATCCTTGTTCACATTTTGTCATCCCAAAATCTATGTAAAGTGTTTTTTTTTTTACCCTTTCCCCAGGATTTGTCCAGCGTTAATTCTAGGCTAGCTGTCGTGGAGAAACAGCTAGATGACAAGAAAAGCATTCTTAGAGCTAGTAGGGATCAAGAAATGTCAAAGGTCAAAGGAGAAATGGAGGCACTGCATGGGGAGAGGTGAGACCAGTCCTGGAAGCTTTAGATAGTAGTATATTATATCTCATGACATATCTTAAAGCAGCATTTTGCGTTTGGTTGTCTTTTTTTTTGACATGTCCATCGAGTTTTTTACATATATCAATCACAAAACAGCAAACTAAGATATTAGCCAAGTTTTTACCTGCCAACAACATTAATTAGCGAGTAATTAAGGATATTTTCAGATAATGAGAAAAGTGTCCATGACAAATTCCACATTAAAAATTAATCACATACAGTTCCCCAAACCCACTAGTTTGAATTCAACCAATCAGAGATGCAGGTTTAGTAATGAGCTGTTGCTAAAAATAGATTCAAGACTTTGCATTGGTACAACCAGGGAGTTGTTATGGAACTCCCTGGTACAACTGCCATATAGACTGTACACAAATCATGCATGGTGTATTACGTATTGTTCAATGACGCTGGTAGTGTTTAAATATTCATATTATGGGCCAGGTGTATTGGGATCCCAACAGAAGTTGAAACAAAGTTGAAAGTTGCAAATTTTTTGACTTTTATGCCACCATTTAAAGTAAGATTTAAATAGATAAGCTAGTTATGTATGTCGTTATGGCATAGTGGAGTCGGTGAGGTTGAGAAAAATCATAGAAAAGGACGCAAAATGCTGCTTTAACCACGACCACCATTGTCGAAGGCATTGGTTGTATTAAGAGCATCAAACAGACATTAAAGTTGTTGAAATCGATGTTGTCATGCCGTGGGTTATGTTAATGCTGTATCCATTATCACTGTTTATTCCCAGCATTGTTTGCTGTTTGTATCGGTTAAAACACCTTTCACCAGTATTCTGAAACAAATTCACGTCTCGTGTTTATCTGAGTCAGACTGACAGATGTTTGTTTGCGCCTTTGTAGTAATTATGCGAAGGGAACCTCAACAAAAAACAATAAAAATGAAAATGTTGTTGTTAGCAAAGTTTAGCTACCGTTAATATTCACTAGCCTACTTTGCAAAACTTTGCATATAAGATTCAGGGCAACTGGTCAGCCGAGGGATCAGCATGTCCTATTTTGAGACATGGAGGAATATTTCATAGCAATCTTACAAACTCTCAACACGCTCTTTATTGAAATCTAGTGTAGTGGAATGTGTCTGCTATTTAATGTTACTATGGAAACAGAATGAGCTGATAATCAATTCAACTTCAGTTTCCAATGTCACGTACAAGATCTTTCGGTGACCATAGCTTTCTGAATGCTGCATCACTTTTATGGAACTCCCTCCCGGTTGAACTTAGGTCTGTGGATTCTATTATTCAGTTCAGGCGCTGTCTTAAAACTTTTCTTTTCTCTCAACTCTGTTAGTTTTTGTACCTTCAGCACCCGTAAAGGGCATTGAACATCTTTTGTTGGAGTCTGCGCTTTATAAGACTAGTTATTATTATTATTATTATTTCTTCTATTATTATTTTCATCATTATTATTATTATTATTTCTATAATTATTTTCATCCTTATGATTATTATTGTTATTATGATGATTTAATATTTCTGCCTTCCATTTGTTGTTGCAGAGAGAGACTCATTAAACAGAGGACCATACTGGATGATAAACTACAGCAAGGAAACTTGCTCTCACCTCGAGAAGAAAGAAGGTATGTATGACAATGAGAACTCTTTCTCCTTTAAACTGGACGTATACTTGACCTTCCTGTGCTTATAAGAGGACCGAGTGCCTTCCCTCAGTCAGATAAGCAGCTCTTTCAAACGTTGAGGACGAGATTTTCAAGTAAACTTTCTTCAGAAATAAGATTGGTATAATTCATGATAAAATATGGAGCTGTTGAAACTATTTATGGGTTCAACAACTACTAGCTTCCTGACAAGAGAAATCAACTTTTTCCAAATTGTTGTAACTTCCTATTTTACTTTTGTTTACCAAGTGATGGTATGAAGTTGTCTGAAGGGTGTAGCTTTTTCCATTTCACTTTTTTAATTGTTAAATTAATTTAAATTGGTAAATATATAGGTGTGTGTTAGGTAGAGTGGGGGGGGATATATGGGCCTGTGTTAGGAAGAGTGGGGGAATGTATAGGTGTGTGTCCCTGAGAGTGGGAAATACATAGATCTGTGTTAGGTAGAGTGGGGGAATACATAGGCATGTGTTTGGTAGACTGGGAAATACAAAGGTGTGTGTTTGGCAGAGGGGGGGGGGAATACCAAGGCGTGTGTTCGGCAGAGTGATGTGTTGGGCAGAGTGGGGGAATCAGGCGTGTGTTAGGCAGAGTGTGGGGAATCATAGGCATGTGTTGGGCAGAGTGGGAAATACATAGGCTGTGTTAGGCAGAGTGGGGAATATATAGGTGTCTGTTGGGCAAAGTGGGGGATACACAGGCGTGTCTTGGGCAAAGTGGGGGTTACAAAGGCTTGTCTTAGGCAGAGTGGGAAACAGGCGAATGTTGGCAGAGTGGGGGAATACATAGGCGTGTCTTGGGCAGAGTGGGGGAATACATAGGCGTGTCTTGGGCAGAGTGGGGGAATACATAGGCGTGTCTTGGGCAGAGTGGGGGAATACATAGGCGTGTCTTGGGCAGAGTGGGGGAATACATAGGCGTGTCTTGGGCAGAGTGGGGGAATACATAGGCGTGTCTTGGGCAGAGTGGGGGAATACATAGGCGTGTCTTGGGCAGAGTGGGGGAATACATAGGCGTGTCTTGGGCAGAGTGGGGGAATACATAGTGGCAAGGTTGGGGGTAGAGTGTGGGAAATGTAAATAAGGTTATAAAGTTTTCACCTTGTCTTTCTGAAACTTTATTTCAGGTTAATCGGTCTTGATGAAGGAATCGAAGCCCTGGAAGCTGCGATTGAGTTTAAGAATGATCTCATCGCTAGCAGGCAGAGAGATTTGAGAACCAACGCTCTCACCCAGGTGAATCTCAGTGTGTCTACATTATTGACTAGATTGCATTGGTTAAGGTGTGTCTATTTTGCATAAGTAAAGGTGGAAAGAATTTAAAACCAGAATGTATCCATTTCTTTCTTAAGTGAAGGATTGTGATGATTACTCCATTCCAATTGGAACTTAAATTTACCTTAGTGCTAAACAACAAGTAAGTCAATGTATAGCTGCATTTTGAGTTGCACTTGCCGTGCTAATTCTGTTGGAATCCTAAAGGAAAGAGAAATGGTTAAAAATATTTTAAAACCTTTAATAGTCAAAAACATTTGCATCGGGAGTGATCAAATTTGCAAGGTTCAAGTGGCAAGCAAAAATGAGGTCATTACATTATACATTTTGCATGACACCACATTTTCTGCTTGTAAGTGACAAATTATGATATTGATTTTGGTAAATTACTTTGACCATTATATCCTCTGGATGGAATGTGGGACGGGGGAGGGGTTGGGTAATTGAGGGGTGTTACATGTGCATACCGTAAAAAGTTACAAACAAAATTCAAAATAAAGCTTAAAGTATGTATTCTATGGTTTCCCCCAAACAGAGTGAAGTAAATCTGATGGGACGGCTACATTCCCTGTCCAATGAAGACAGCAGAGGTTTACTGGCTAAATACTTTGAGAAAGTGATCTCTTTGAAAGAACAGGAAAGAAAGAAAGAACTTGACCTAAATGAAAAGCAGGTAAGGTGTCCAAATGGTGCTGAAATGGTGCTTACCTGCAGGAGCGGTGCCTTGCACTGCTCGAACAGGTCTTACACTCTGAACATGCAGTGTGTGTCCTATGACATATCTGGGGCACGTTGCTCCATGAGGTGAAGGACTTGTCTAAACTGCAGTGTGTGTCATATGAACACATTTGGAGGTCACTGCCCCATTTGTAACATTGTCTCTCAGTAATATCTGCCAGTATGGTGTTCCAGTGGTGTAAGGTGTCAAATGAAAAGCTGTAACATAACGCTCAGTTATTTTTAATGGTGTTCCTTGGGTGTCAGTTCTATGATGACCAATGCTAGCATTATTGTCAGCTATACAAGCATTTTGTTGCAGTATGGTGTTCCAGTGGTGTAAGGTGTAAAAGAAAAGCTGTAACATAACGCTCAGTTAGTTTTAGTGGTGTTCCTTGGGTGTCAGTTCTATGATGACCAATGCTAGCATGATTGTCAGTTATATGTGCATTTTTGGTGTTTGTTTGGTGTCGAGCTGTAAGAGAAAGAAAAGATCCATACAGTGATGCCTGCTCATTACATGCCATGGTGTTCCTTTGGTGTCAGTTGCATAGAGCAAATGGTAGCGTATTCTTTATTTTATGTGGACCATCTTTTTTATGGTGTTCCTGTGGTGTCTGGTTCATCGCCAGAGTGTTACTAACACCTTCAATGACGTCTGTCTTTCCACATCTTGAATAGATGCAAGAGGGAGTAGTGTTATGTGTGTTTTGGTGTGATGACTGTGTAATGTGGTGTTGTTTTTCTTCTTGGTGTCAACAGATAAAACTGGAGGAGCAGGAGCGGGTGATCAGTGAATTGAGCAACGCTCTCCAGAAGTCCAAAGGAGAGGCGGAGCGAAGACTGATGGAGAGGCAGATGGAGAATGAGAAGAAGATGCAGGCCATCTTGAAGCAAGCCCGGGAGATGGGAGAAGATGAAGTCAAGACCGGGAGTGATGACAAAAGGTAAGTGCACTACCAACATGTAATACTATGTGTTACTTAGTGCATTGTAATAGTATGTGGTACTCAATGGCTTGTAATAGTATCTGGTACATAGTGGGTTGTAATAGTATTTGGTACCCAATGGATTGTAATACTATGTGGTTCTTAGTGGGTTGTAATTCTGTGTGTTACTTAGTGGGTTGTAATACTATGTCTTACTTAGTATTTGGTACCCCATGGATTGTAATAGTATGTTACTAAGTGGGTTGTAATAGTATGTCTTACCCAATGGAGTGTAATACTATATGGTACCCAATGGCTTTTAATACTATATGGTACTCAATGGATTGTCATACTGTGTGGTACTTGCTTCCCTTGGCAGACACCTTGAACAGAAATTCCAACAACTTGAAAAAGATCTCTACTACTACAAGAAAACCAGTCGAGAACTCAAGAAGAAGTTACGAGAAATAGTGTCAAATGCGGCCAGCAATTCGTCCATCGCAGACGAAAATGGAAGAGGTAAATCTGTTACTCCTTTGGGGTTGGCCTCTTTGCTTCTTTTGGCAAGCGGGTTGTGTATAAGTTGTGTTTATGATAGTACAGCTCTGTGAATAACAAATTGTGATATTTTTTCCATGTGGAGGGGGGGGTTCCATATTGATTCAAATCATCTTTGTGTATCATTTTTACATTTTTAGTAAAGTCTTTTCAAACTTGCAAGCGGAAAAGGAAAAATGAGATAACTGAGATAACAGGCAAGAACATGAATCATAAACATAACGTGAATAAGAACAAGCAAACAATTTGGGATTGTATAGTTGTTGTAGGTCTGAGACAAATTTCACAAAGGTGGCACCAGTATTGATGAGCCCTTAACCGAGAGATGTTATGGTTGACAGTGTTTAGCTGCTACATTGTAATGTAAATATTGTAATACAGTCGTGTCACTTTCATATCAAATTTCAGAATTTAGTTATATAAACTGATACAGTTATACAGTTTTACATAAAAACAGTTGACAAATAAAATGTTTATATCTCCTGTTTAAATATGTGTTTGTTTACTAGATGAATGTTAAGAAAAATCTGTGTTTGTTTACTAAATGAATGTTAAGACAATGTGACTTTCAACAAGATCCAACAATGTTGTGCTTTGAAATCTAGATGGAGGTGTTGACGTCAGCAGGGACTCGTTGCTGTCTGATAAGGGGGACGTTAGACAGACTCCTCGGGGGGATGAAGCAACACCGAGACAGTTTACTCCCATCAGGAAGAGTAGGAAGCAAATGAGAGAACTTAGGTAAGACTTTCAGCAAACAGCAAAATAAGAAACAAACTCAAATACTTCAATAATGGAAAACACAAGAAAAGTAGTCTTTCGAGTCTTAGAAATTTCGATTCCAGGTAAAAGTCAATTTCAATTCTCAGTATAAAGTGTACAACAATATATAAAAATAAATATATTTTTATTTATTTTTTATTTTTATATATTTATACATTTTTATACAAAATATAAAACATAAATAAAATAAATTTAACAAAAGATCTATGATGCCATTCGTATTTGGACACTTTAATGAAGGCCGCAGGGTACAGCAAAGTTATAAATTTTGGGAAAACATGTACTCCAATTGGGTTAGGTATGGACCCACTGCTTCATAACCAAATAGGCAGGGTTAAATAAGACAAGTAACTGGTTTTATTTTTCTACTAATTTGTTCTTTCCAGTTCTGAAGAAGTTGAAGTGAGACGTTCCGGCGCTAGCCAGAATGCTGGGTCATTAGTGGGTATGTTACAGTGACGAATTAAAACTGCAGTTTAGTTGGCCTCATCTCACTCCAGGGAGAAAATTTAGGGTGTACACCATCCCCCCCCCCACCACCCCTTCACCCCCTGTCAACTCCAAACAAACAGTTGAAAATTGTTCTTATCACACTCTTGAATAATCTTCATTCATTTCCCTGGCTCTATGCTTAATAATCTTCAGTATTTCTGAGAAGAACAAAAGTTGTTTCTACAAAAATTGTCCAATTGTTTCTTTTTCTCTCTGTCATTTTGTTGTACTTGCAGACTCGACAACCTCGAAGGGATCTAATCCGTGGTCGTGAGAAATACAAGAGAGCAAGATATATTCATGAAAATTGAGCTGAGATGCAGCCAGTTGGGACAATTTCCTAATGCTCATACTACCTCTCTGAACTGTACTCCCAATATCATGCTTCAAAGCACTAGTATTGACAGTGTAAACACCTTGTTGAACAAATAATAGTTGTATTGAGATATACTGTAATGTCTAAAACTTAAAATAAGGTAGATTGGAGAATCTACAGATACTGTATGTGACCTGTCAATGACCTTTCAATGACCTGAGTTTGTGACCTTTCTGTACCAGCCAATCTGTAGTTGTCCATCAAAGTGTTCTATCACCGCAGAATGTTTCCAATACTGAAGTCGAAAATCATATTAATTTCACCATGGTTCTTTTTATTTGGAAACTAAGCCATTTCCAAGTTAGTTTATGGATAAGAAACATGTTTTGATATGGCCTCCCTCATGCCCCAGGGGTCAGGTAGCTTGCTCCCTACTAACAACTGGCTAACAATTAGGTTCCTGATTCAAATCCTCACCAGGGGCCAGACTAGCTTAACTTACTCAAAATCGCTGCTTTGCAGTGTTGTTTAGGGGAAGTCTTATGTGGATATGGCATTTCCAGTTTGCAAATTGGGTATTGGTTCTGTTCTTTCAATGGTTTCAAAACGACTTCGTTCACCATAGCTGCACTGCAGAGATGATGAATGTGATATTTGCACCTCCGTCGGTATTTGAGAAAGTGGTCAGGTGCCGAGGTACTCTCTCATCCTGCAGATAGGGACATTAATTGACAGTCTAGGAAGCAGGAATGGGATGACAATTACACGCCTGCTTGTCTCGTAACTTTCTTGAACCATAATCAAAGAGAGAGGGCTTGATATTAGCCGGTGTTTATCCATAATCATCACTTGGAGGATAAGGTTTCAAATGAGATTCTGTTCGCTTCCTAACCCTTTCGGAATTACTAACCTTGTAAACTTTAACTGTGCATCTTGACAAAGTTAATACCCTCAATATGCATGCAGTTAGTTAATTTGTACAATGCTGGTGTGTCGTGGAAGCTTAAGTATCCAGTAGGCCACTATGCTGCGGAAGTTACAGTGTACACTAAATATTCCTCTTCAAAACTTCACAATGTAAAAACTAATCTTTCGCACACTTGCTACCATCTTGGCAAAACATCAGCACTTGGTAAAGAAAAACCAAAGAGACTGTAATTTTTCATTTTTTAAAAAAAATTTATGCAGTGAGTAAATCTCGTCCAAACCGGGATTCTCGGAAATGTAATGTTTTCTTGTGATGTAAGCGAGTGCGCATGCAAAAGGAACAAATTTTAGTATTTTATGGTTGGTACATCTCATCATAATAGTCATTTTCGAAATTTTTAAAATGTTGACAAGATTTGATTAAGTGTGCAACATGGTAATTTTCAAATTCCCCCCCCCCCCACCCCGACCTCCCATTTTGCAATGTACAAAGTATTCAACGTTATGTCCCTTCTATGTTTCTCTAGCAAAGGTTGATGGAAATACATAACTGCCAACTACGAAAATATAGATACAAGAATAATGTTTGACCCTTTTAACTTATTGTGAAATTCTCCGTCCTGGTAAGAAACTCGAAACTGGCTTTATTGAATATCATGTTTTTTTGTTTGTTTTTTTTGGGGGGGGGTTTCTTTTTCTTTTTCTTTTTTATAGTTAAAAGTAAACCATGCTCCCTGTTATATCTGCAGTGTTGCTACTGTGAAGGAGGTTGTGTCTCATGAAAGTTAATAAAGTGGAACAACGCTTCAGATCTGTTATAAGCGCTTGGAGAAAAGAGGACTCGTTTTGGTCGAGGACAGAATTAAAATAATTTCAACGAGAAAGTCATCTACCCCGATTGACTTCTATATCCCAATAAAAATGGTACAACGCAACTTTAAGCTTTTCGTCGAGTACCCTATTCTGACTGTGCCCTAATGGGAAACATTTTGCAATGATATAACTAACTCCAAATGATACATATGTTGCTTGTTTATATCATCCAAATAACGGCTTAAGTGACCAAGGGATTTAGATTTCATGATGGAAAGAAAGGGGCTTGTAACACACACCGAGCATCTGAGGATTTATCTGAGGTTTATTTAGCACAATTGGAGTTTGATTTTTGCTCTTGAAAGTTTGGGAGAAAAATCCATATTAGAGATCGCTGAATGGTTCTTGGTTGGACAGCCGACCTCACTCTTGCCTTCTCGGGCTTGAGCAAAGGCTTCCATATACTGGGGTGGGTACAATTCCGTTTGAAAATGCCACAAACTTTACCGAATCCAACGTATCTTCTATTTTTTTTTTGTTACTCACTTTTTTGGAATGTTGAGTTGACCTTTGTAGAGTATTGCGCCTTACAGGTTTCCTTTCAATTTTTAATCTTTCATCTTGAAGTAAATATACAAGTTTTATGTAAACATTATAGGATTGGAATGTGTGTATTATAGTTTGACAAGTTGAAAATAAGACTTAAATAATCGAAGTTGATGGTTTCTGAGAGTGAAATGTCACCACTGTTTACATGCTCTTTAAGTTAAAGTAGGGCAGTGGGAGAAAAAAATTGGTTTCTTATTCCTACTGTAAAAAAATGTAGTCTTTCAGCAATAAATATGGCCTTGAATTTATAACCTTGCTCTACTTTTCACCTTGATACCGAATACAAATGTACAATTTTAGTATATTATTCAATTTATTGCGAACATAATTACTTTATTTTAATGTCGTATTTAACTGTTGTGTTCTCCTTTGCTTGTTGCATGCCTAAAACAAATGCGGTGCAGTACAAATTGTTGATTTGATCTAATAAAATGTCCACTTCGTGTATAAACTAACAATGAAGTTACAGACTTTGAGTCTTTGTCATCTGTCAACGTTTTATCTTCTTAGCCTGAAGAATGTACTATGTATATATGCCAATGTTCACCGAGAAATGATCCATTATAATAATCATTACCAGGCAGTTATTTCTTTTAAGACGCTTAAGCGATCACGAATGTGGGAGAAGCCTTCCAATTCAACATTTTAAATCAAATTTGGAATAGGCTGGGAAGCACTATAACTACCGGTAGCAGTATCATAGACCTCCCCCCCCCCCCTAGGCCTAGGTTTAAAGTGCGATGTGTGATTTATGTGTTCAACAGGGCCGTAATCATAAGAGGTGGGACGGGGTAATCCCCCCAGCCAAAAAAAAAAAAACAAAGAAGGAAGGAATAAAACTGATTTCTCGCTAAAGAAACAGAATGACCAAATAAGTCTTAAATGTAAGATTCAAAGAAAACCGTGTATTTTCAGGGAGAAGATATAACCATTAGGACTGATACAAACAAATACATCCTGACATCCTCAGACAGCCAGTTCTGATTAACAACCCAATAGTGAAGGAGCCTTGGCGTTCCATGCAGATAGGAGCCAATGACTCATTTACACACAGAACACTGTGCGCACAGAACACTGTCCATTCGTCTAGGGATATTACAGATTGAGGTAGGCCTACAACACAGTAAGAGTGCCAATTCGTACTTAATTCCATCATTGCGAGACGCACAAGATTGTTTGAATATTTGCTGAACTTTGCAAATCGGAATATAGAAAGTTGTAAAAGGCTTGGTGTGGGGAAGATATGAGTCGGGTCAGCCAGCTAATTTTCTAATGCTACAGTAATACCACTCCACTCTGCCCGCTCATGTCATACTTCGAAGCACTCATACTGGCAGTATGAACAGTTCCATAATCTTTATCTGATTCTCATGCTAATACCACTCGATACTGTCCTCTCAAATTATGCTGCAAAAGCACTCGTATTGACAGTACAAACAGTTCCTAACCTTCATCTTGTTTTAATGATAATACTGGCACTCCACACTGTTCTCTGATATCATGCCTCGAAGCACTCATGCTGACAGTATGAACAGTACCTAACCTTTATCTGATAGAAACATGATGTTCTTACTGCTTATACTGTTATGAAAGTACAGCACAGAGCGATTTGTCCCAACTGCGTGTTATGTTATAAAGTCCGCTGACTATTCATAGCCACTGCACTCTTCATTTTGATCTTTTGATCGTTATTATCATTATATACATGGCGCCACCGTATAAAAGTGACGAGATATAAAAACAAATTGCCTGTTTGTGTATATTGTTTATGGCAGCCTTACACAATCAAACATTTTTACACTGGGTAAGCCTAAGTAATCACAACGGTATTACCTGACAACCTATGTAACACACACGATAACAATTAACTTCAGTGCCAATTACAAGTTTACAACAACGTGACAGTATGTAATAACAACAAATGCAGAAAATTACCAGCTATATATATATATATATATATATATATATATATATATAGCTGGTAATTTTCTGCATATATATATATATATATATATATATATATATATATATATATAAATATATATAGATATATATAGACATATATATATATATATATATATATGTGTGTGTGTGTGTATATACAATATATCCTGAAGAATAGAAATAGTTAGAAATCAATACTAAACATAGGTTACTATCTTTTTATCTTAGATTCGACTAGTTCATTCCTTTGCACAGTGCATGACATTAGTTTTGAAGTTCAACTACCGCAATTAATATCATTTCATCATATTACGTCTTCTGTTCACTTGGCAACGGCAATAATGGAAAATTGAAAAGAAATAAATAGTTCAGGTTATGTGGCTCCAAAAGCTTTCGAGACGAAACATATACAGTGAGAACCTTAATATTTTGAAATTAAAAGGAAATATGGAAGTAAATTAAAGGAATTTCTATAAGTATTAAGGTAATTCAAAGACATCATATACGAGGGAACTGTGATCAGTTCCTTCTGATCAATCATCTTTGGGACTTCCAGTATCTGGCACAGTCTCCACTTCGTCTCCCTCATTTGTTCTCTGTTAAACGAATAAAGATGTTTTTTTTTATTTTATTTTTTTAGAAAATAAAGTACAACAACTGATTGGAATAGTATATTAATATAATGAACTCATCGTATTTAACTATTCAGATAGAAATTTTAGCAATTGCCATTTGGTATCTGAAAAATAATTTAGATATCTATCTACATTGTGAACCAAATTATGCATCTTTTGGTATTATGTAAACAAGCTTGTTCAATCATCATAGGTGTCCCCGTCATCATGGTAGAAAGATCAGTTTTTTTTTTAAATGAATGTATGCTTCAAATTAATACGTCCATAACAATGACCACATAAAAAACGTGGCAACAAGGCAAACACTCCACTTAACTAACGAGATAACTAGATACAGTACTGTGCCAACCATGTAATATTTTGAATGCATTGAAGAATACCTGAAAAGTTTCAAAGAAAATTACTTGAGGCAAATACCTTTCCAAATTTGTTCTTCACCAGTCCTAAAAAAACAAAAAAATAGCAAGTTAATAAAAAAAATGTAAGATGAATTTACACTAAAAGCAACAAGAATCACCAAATGGAACAAATACACAAAGCAATTAGAAAATATGTGAACATTTTTACAGATGCAGTTAACTATATCATTGTTAACAATAACATATGTTGTGTGCATTTATCATTGATTTAATCGAATATTGGACAGTGAATTTGAGTAATAGTTATAAAACACTGGTAATTATTGATTTTTATAAAACGGCATGTATTGCTCTCTATAAGAACAATCTGAATATTTTCCGTTACACATACCGACGACTTAAGTCTTCTCTTCCTCGGTGTTCTTTTACACTGGGAGTCCTGTGGAAAGAATTAAAATGATTTCCATCAACTTTCATTTAAAAAGCAATCAATAAATTACAGCAAATTATGCGAAAACAAGAATTAATGTGCGTTTATCCATGTATGTATGTTTGTATGTATATATATTTATATTTATATATATATGAATATGTATATGAATATGTATATATATATATATATATATTTATATATATATGAAATAATCTGATTAATTTTCCGTTACACATACCAACGACAGAAATCTGTTCTTCCTCGGTGTGTTTTTACATTGGGAGTCCTGTGGAAAGAATTAAAATGATTTCCATCAACTTTCATTTAAAAAGCAATCAATATATTACAGCAAATTATGCGAAAACAAGAATTAATGTGCGTTTATCCATGTATGTATGTTTGTATGTGTATATATATATATAATAATCCGAATTTCTAAAACTTCTGCTCAATTCAGCAGAAATCAGTAAGTCGCTTTGCCTTTACAACCATGCCGACATCTTCTCTATAAAATAGTTTCAATTCCTGCCACTCCTTGTCACTTTCGGTGATCATGCACTGAAGAAGAGCTAGTTTTGCTCGAAAGCTCTGCAAAAACCAAACATTGGCTGTCTTACTCCCAATCACTTACCTAATTCAATTATTGTATCTCACTCGAGACCCAGCCTTTCTCTAAATGCAGCATTGTTGTTTAACAGTTTTTCCGTTATTCTTTTATATATATATATATATATATAACTATATATATAACTATATATATAACTATATATATAACTATATATATATATATAACTATATATATATATATATATATATATATATCAGGTATGATGATGTACAAATTTGATAGGTCTATATTCTTTAACTATCAATTACTGCGAATGAGTCATCAAAGGACACATATATACATATATATGTACATGTGTACAAACGAAAAAAACATATATATGTATTAACAACTGATGGTGATATAACGAATTAGGAAGATGCAAACTTACAATCCAGAGACCAGATTGCATCTGCAACACGAATTCCTTCCGATCAGAAATGCTCCAACGAACTAGTAAACAAGTAGTCGTAAATATATGTTTACAACTCATCTCATATTGGAAATGAATAACATGTTTATTAAATTTTGAGGCATTGAAAAATTGTCGTCTTCTATAATTATTATAACATTTGCCATAAAATGCAAATTAACACATGTAAATAATCAAAAAGTTGTACCTGTGATGTCCTTCCTTAAGAATTTGGTGCAGTTTTCTAATGAGCACGGCATTTTTAATGTCCGAAACCTACAAAAATACGGAGGGAATTTACATTTTGCACTTAGTACTCTGAATCACGCAACAATAATGCAACAATAAATAAAATAGATCTTTCATTGCAGTAAACATTGTCTTTAATTGAATTTGCTAGATAAACCAACGCAATATGGTGCGAAAATCACATTAATATACCAATTTAATGCTAAATATTTGGGAATAATTTAACATTATATTAGCTTACTTTGAAGTTTTTTGGTGTACAATATCACGGGCAGCAAATATATGGCATTCGTGTTTACCGGGTTGTACCAGAAAGTCACGTGCAGCTCGGTAAACCAGCCAATTCAAACAAACTACCTTGTGACAATTTTATTCACAGAAATAATACAATTATGAACATGTAAAGAACACTCACTGTACGGTCTCAAGATGTGTACAAAGGTTGCAGTACATCAACATAATCTTTGCCTCCTCATTTGTTATCTTTGTTTGTTTTCCTTCAAACGTTATATTTTTAACCGTTTCCAAGACGGGTACCTCCATCCCGGATGTAATTACAAGCATGTCGTCAGTAGACAGCTCAACATCTACACAATTTGTGAAGGATACATCTTCTATGGGTATCTGAAGTTAAAAAAAAACAATGTTGAAACACAAAGCTACAAGTATGATTAGAAACAGAATCCATAAGCATGGAAGGATGCTATAATATCGACTTGAAAATGTGTATGTTTGATAGAATTTTTTCTTTCTAAGTTTATTGTTTAACAGAAGACTGTCGTTCCACGAAAATCATCTTCCCGATGAATTCATTAATATTTTGTTTTTATTTTGTTACGTAGGTTAAATGTGTCCATGAATAATTAGGATCATAACTTCTTGACCTTGCTTTACTTTTTATTTTATCTGCATGATGTACTGAATTTAGCAAACGTGTTATCTTAAACGCATTGTTTTCTTTATGTGCATTTTTTGCTCATTTCAGTTTGTATAATAAATGTTATTTGGTGGATTAAACTTATAAAACTTGTGCGTTTGCACAGTTTGCAATCTCAACTAAATCAAACAAAAACCTACCTTATATTTAGAGGCAATTTTTAGCAACTCAATTTTAGACCTTTGCAGTAGTGGATACTCGCATGTGGTAATGTCTACATGCTCACTACAAAACTTAGTGAGAGATTCCTTTATCGTCGACAGCTTTCTATTCAGTTCATACTTCAGCCATGTAGCAGGAATCTCCATATCTCTGTAGCAGTTGATAAATGTGTCCAAAAAATGTTCGTTGAAATAGGAAGCAAACAATGGAAGAAAACATATTCGATTCAAATTTAACAGTTTTACGAAATGTTCCAGTTCCGCTTTTTCCATATTCTCTGTGTTTTTTGCTGCGTACAATTCAGCTAATATAGTACATTGAACCTCTTCTTTCGAGTCAGTAGATATCGGGTGTCGAAAGATCCCTAGTCGTTTGAAATGCTCATCGTAGTCGGTTTCATGTTGATCCTGGTCTGTTGATAAATACTTAGCAATCACTTTTTCCTTTTCCAGGGCCTCTGTTTCGCTAAATATTGAAACATCTGCGTGATGCCTTGTTTTATTTTGGTGGTGTAGCTCAAAGCACTTCAATAGGTAGCGAAATATAGAAATCCAAGATTTAGGTTCGCTGTTATCAGTTTGCTCACATATCAAGTGGATATAGGCAACAAGCAAAAGTGGTATTTTGCACAATTCGTTCAGAACCACATTTTCAAGAAGTTCTGTCTTAACTTGTGCAGCGAATTCCTTGCCCTGTTGTCGTACATAATTGTGGATGTACGCTTTACGTGTCTCTTCGCTAAATGCTGTCATTCTGAATCGTTTTGAAGAGATAACGATAGACTTGACACATTCAAATGACCTTGTAGTGATTACTACTTTACAATTTCGAAGAGTCTTCTTCTTTAAGATGTCTGTTAACCAAACCAGTTTTTGATGTATTTCTTCATAATCATCGAGTATTATCACAACTGACTGACACTTTTTGAGGACTTTAGCTATATCAGTGCTTTCAATGTTTGAATCGTTAGGCAACAGATTTGATTGAATCGCATCATATAATGAAGAAAATTCTGTCAATTCGTTAACTCGAAAAAATATCACTAGTTCTACTCCCTTCAAAGATGATTTTTCATCATTTTCACACCATTCCTGTATCAGCTTTAGAGAGATCATTGTTTTGCCGTACCCTGCATCGCCTTCGATTATAACAACCGTTCCAGTATCTTTTACAGAAATTGCTAAGTTATGATGAGAATCTACTTTCTCCCAAATTTTGTGACCAGTGAGCTTTTCGGTTTTCAAAAACTGCATGTTATTGTCACAAAACAGATCACCGACTTCAAAATGTTCATGTTGATCGATTTCTACTGGTCTTAAATCACACCAAAGTATCTTATAGTTGTCCCGTAGCATCCTGACAAAGTCAGCTTACATTGGAAAAGAAAGAATAAAAATGTGAATATATTACATATATTATACATGGACGGATGCGCCTGGACGTGTGTAAAACAATTCATGAATCTCCCTACGCATTCATTATCCCTTGGTTAAGATTCAAAAGCATTCTGACCTAGTCACATCACCATAGAATGGAACATACTGTGACATTAATTCAACAATTTATCCCATAAAGTTATTATCAAGAATGATTTTAGGCGACCGGTTATGTTTGGAACTATGAAGTCGTGTGGTTTACAAATGAACAAAACGTAACTTTAAAAGATATTGTCTATATGGGCACATAATCATGATTTATAACTGCAAGATATATTTACCTAATAAAAGTATGCCGTTTGAAGAAAGTTGATCTGCAGGCTGTAAACACGAATGGAATCTTACTATAAATAGTTCAAGACTAACAAAAACTCCATGAATAAGTCATATTAAATATACATATTATGGCATGTATTTCTTGAAAGTGGACAAAACCGTAAGTGTTCAAAGGAATATAAACAGATCAAATTAAACTGGATTTCCAAAGAAACAAATTTCATCGGATTTAAGAACAAATAAATGGCATTTTACCTGAAATTACACTGAATAACCAGGGTGTTGCCCAACATAATTGAAATCTTAGACTGACGAAGCTACATAAAATTCAATACGCCATATTACAAATAGTATTTGGTAAAATGTAACTGATATGTCCTGTGGAACGCTCTTATAGTATGGATATTATTTGTATCCTATTGATGATCTTTTTTTAAACAGTTTTATTGTGTGAATGCCTCAGTTGTGATCATGGTATCTCTAATTCACACTTAGGATATGATCTTAATTGACGTAATTAACGTTTTATTCTCTCTATCTATGTCTCTCTGCATGAATTATGCTTACTAGGTATCTGGGTATCAGCTTGATCCTAAGTATATCATATTAAACAGGCCATGAACATAGAAGTCTGATTTTACAAGTAAAATAATGTAGGAATGAAGGTAATTTACCTCCGTTATATTTGGTAATAATCGAGACGTTTCTCCTGTGTCGAGGAAAATAATGAAAGATGACTCATACAGCTGATTACTACTTCATTTAAAAACGGGAACTTGGCATATATGTTACGCAAAGATTGAATAAGCGTGATACTAAGTACCGTACTCTGTGGAAACCCAACTTATTTAAATTAAATTACATCAAAAATATTAAACAGTTCAAATCAGACGGTGAAATTACAGTAAACATGATAATTAAACAAATAAACAATTATTAACAAAGCTTTTGTCTTTGCTTTTCAATGTTTGTTAATAATGGATCAAACTTTTTACTTCAGATTATCATTCTTTTCATTTTTACTCTTAAGCGCGATGTTCGTTCAAAATAAAAAAAAAAGTATGATCGTATATAAAATGCCATGTACAACGATGCATATTAATAGGTTGGGTAATATTTAGCAAACTTCCGGCATCCATTCAAATAGCATTTTGTCTCCTAACATGATCTAACATTAAATAATCATATAAATCACCGGCACTCTTTGAGACCGAGGGAACATTCATGTATTTTTTTTCAGTGAAAGGTTTGTAACATGAAAAGGTGGTAAAATTACCTTCTTCTGCTTTTTCGTCGCTGTCTTTATCGATCTGAAAAGCCAAAATGTTACAAAATTGCATTGCAAAAAGCGACGTTTCTGATTTGACAGTGTCCCTGTAAGACTGCATGTTTCCAAATGGTTTATAATCCACTTAAAAAATCAGGAACTGAAAATTGTATATATTAACGCTGAATTGTTCATATGCTAACGTTATCTCTGTTCATAGAAATCTTGTATTGGATAGTTCTGGAACATATTCTTCCTTCTTTCACTAAGTTTTTGTTTACGATGCATAACAACATAACACAACACGAATATAACTGCTTCATAACAGAACACTTAGATGTTATTTGAAGAATTCATCCTACCGATGTCAAATTAACTTTATGAATTTACACAGCCCAACATTTCAGAAACTTTCTTTTAAAGTTTAAAATTACCGCATTTAATCCCAAAATGCTAAATATGAGTCATTGGGAGCATTTGAACATCGCTGGTCAAGAAAATCTAGCTCTCGATGACAGCAACTGGCTGTCCATTCTAGCCTTTACTTTTAAAATAAAACATGGGTGCTTGGTACTATAGCTTTACACACACACATATATATATATATATATATATATATATATATATATATATAACCTATTTGGATAAGACGACAGGAAATTAAACTATAAAATAATCATACGTGTCTTTCCTTTGGTGGTTTAATTAATACACAGTAGGGACATAATCGTTGTCCGAATTGAAACAATTGAAAAATAAATGCATATGGTATATCCTACCTGTGGAATCCCCTCTGGTATCTGTGCACTGAGTTTTGCATGAGCCATGCGTTGTATTTTTCTGTAAACTAAAAAGACATTACATATCAGTAAGATTACCTTAATCATCAATAGATGCGTTACCTTCAATCATAGAGTAGCTTGTAAAAAATATAACATTGAGGGAAAAAAACTGTACTATTTTTGTGTGGGGAATACATGATCACCCGCATTCGGGGAGCATAGGAACAATTAAACATGTAGCGGATGGAGGAGTCCATTAAGAGAACGATGTTCTTAGAGACATAAACAAGTATTCATTCTTAAAAAAGATAAATGATGATAAAAACGAGGAGACTTAACCTTCATATGCTGAAAATTTATATCAGAAGATTAACAAAACAAGTTTTTATTTGTTTTTGTTTTTTTCCTCGTAAATATCTATTGTTCTTGTGTCATAACATGAAAACTACATATTGTCTATGAAACTAGAAGCGCAAATATAAAAAGCAATATCCATCGGTCTCTTTTGTATTCTTTTTCATTTTTAAAGGTTTTTTATTCACCCGTCTTTATCGAAAAAGCCTTCACCGAACTCAAATCGTAGCTACAAATGCTCACCGCCGCGCCGAACAAAGCTCCAGTTCTTCAAAAATGCAATCTCGCGATGCGCCGAGTTGCCCCTACAGAATCGCCATCGTACAGTAGTTATGGCCTTCTTTATACTCACTTTGTGAGTTAGACTGGGCACTCCAATCTATGGCCCTTGTCACCATCTCAATACGTTACCGCTGGCGAATGGGTGAATTGAATTCAGGGTGTTGTACGTGTGTTTTCTTTCTCTCTTAAGGGAGGGTTCAAGTTTTATGACAAAGCTATACTGGGTTTAAACGCAGTCGTTAAACCAGTGATGGAATGACTAATTCTGGTAAATTCTGCACTATGAGAAATATTTAGGTGAGCTTGGCTTAAAGTCAGGGCTCATGATCAGTTATACGGAAAACTCTCGTTTGGAATTTGGAGTTTACTTTACGATCGACTAGGTAATGTGGAAGACCTTTCAAATTCGTCGCTTTGTTCAGAAATTCCTTCCAGAAAGTGTCTTGTCACTTTTATAGGTAGAAAATTACCATTCTGTGAAAGTATGAAGCCATCTACAATGGGGGATTTGTAACGACAGGATTTTGGTTTGAGACACGCCAATGGGGCCTTGGTGACAAATCTGAAAGGGTATACTGGCAACTTGGTGACGAGAGCGTGTTGGGACAGTCTCGAGAGCTTTGTGCATATTTTAGCACTGTTCGTTTGCGTTCATGTTGTGGGAGTGATTTAAAAGTTTCACAAAAATATCAGCTCTGGTTCAACAATCACTACAAAAAGACATGATGTTTTCGATTTAGCCTATATTATGTAGGAGGCGAACTCATGTAAATCAATAAAGTAAATCAATTTTCGTGTCGTTTTAAAAAATAGCCAAATTTTGTTATTGAAACCAGCCGACTCAGTTTGACGTTATTGGTTAATAATTTAACAAATATGTTACAAAATATTCCCCAAAATTATGGAAGACATTACCTGTCCAGATGACGATACCAAGTAGTAGGCCTACCACGAAAGCGGCAGCAGCGAAGATTATCGCAACTTTGTATCTTCTTTCCAGGTGAACACTGTTGGTTACTGTCTCTATTGGAGGAATGTGATATTTCAGTCAAAGTAATTTATTAAGCAGAAACAATAAGATCAAGCTAATAATTTACAGCAACACTTTGATTTCAAGTAACCACATTTTAAAGTAGTTTTCATCACACAGATATAGTTTTAAAGTAAACCGTGTTCACTTAACAACGTAATACATAGGACTAGCAAAACTTTTTATAAAGTTCATTAATAGTGTTTACCATTGCTTTCGTACGTGTCTAGGAGAACTAAAGTCAATCCTCGTTGATAGTGTAAGAAATTGGAATGTTGACCAGTGGTTATGCACTCCAATGTCAAGTTTTTTCTGGAAGTTCTCTCCACCCGAAAGTTTGAGGTTAGGGTAACATCGTAAACTTCATCTACTAGTCTATTTTCAATCAAGTGATTAGAAAATGTTATGGAACCGCCGTCTTCTTCATGAACAATTCTCCATTGCAGAGTGACGTACGGACGGATTTTCTTGACAGAGCATGTCAAGCTTCCTGAGCTACTGATGTTGACCGTACATTGACCATCGTTGGTGCAACCGTTCACAAGAAGATATGGAGGCACAGGTAACGCTTAAATAGAAACGAAGAAAATCCAGATAGAAATATAAAATGTTGTTTTCTTGGATAATCCCATATCTATCCACGTTATGCAACACATATACTTATATATGAAACTTAAATACCTAGCAGTGACATTTGGGGTTCCTGACTTAGAAAAGGTCTGCTGTGTTTTCTGATTGTTATGAGAAACAAAGACTTCAACTGTTTCAATTTTTGAAAAGAGCATGGTGCATTATATTTGAATATAATTTTAGCAGAAAAGTAATTCTGTACCCTAAATGGAGTTTACACAAAATACAATATTAATCGTTTGGCGTTTTCTAGGAAGAAAAGTTAGTCTTGTTGGTGACCGAGACCAAAAATGATCAACTTTTAATGATCAAACTTTTAACATAAGACGATGTAATGTAACATTTTTAAAAGATCATAACACATTAAATGTTGAAAATTAACAATTGGAGGTACTCACAATATACCGTCAAATTATATGCCACAGTTTTAATGTTCATGTTTTTTTCGTAAAGACACACATGCACACCTTCGTGTTTCACAAGGATGTCGCTTATAACCAGAGCTCCATTTGGTGCAACCATAAACTCGTCTGTTAATGCTCTCGAAGGATTGGTATCGCTAAAAATGAAGTAGGCTAAGTCTTTATAATGAGTGCTGCTAATTTTCTTTTTCCACAATAAATATGTTGGTTCTAGATTGCCGCAGCTTAAGCTTATGTTTCCTCTATGTAAAACATAGGATTGGTACATCCCTTTAGAAGGAATCATGTAGTTAGAGTTTTCTAACAGCACCATAGACTCATTGATTGGTAGAAGCAAAGGTATCTCAACGGCTTTACAAACGACAACTACTAAAGGTAAGGTATTTTCGAATTGATATGTGATGTTCGCATACGAGCTTTCCCATTCTTCTCCACGTAAAACAGAATAACTTTCCGAAATATTTAATTCCTTGGTTGATGTTCTTATCCACCACGAAAGTGCCACCGCAGGTCTGGAATCACGTACATAACAAGATAAGTCAATTCGGTCTGCTCTTAAAAAGCAAGTCCTCCTTCCTTGCTCACATTTATCAATAATAGGGTAATCTTGTTTTGGTTTGACTGCTTCGAAAAATCATGTTAGAATAAAAAAAGTAAAAAAAAAAACATCGTTTAAATATAGCAGGTGAATAATGCATAGACACAAACAAAACACAATGTTAATATATATATATATATATATATATATATATATATATATATATATATATATATATATATATATATATATATATATATATATATATATATATATATATATACATATATATATATATATATACATATATATATATATGTATATTTATATATATATATATATATATATATACATATATATACATATATATATATATATATACATATATATATATGTATATTTATATATATATATATATATATATATATATATATATATATATATATATATATATATATATATAGTTGGTTGGTTGGCGTCTATCTTGGCGCAGAGTGCTCTATGTCCAGTGGACAGACCTCGTGTGACGATCGCTATAACGCGTGAAACTCCGAGTTACAACTACTAGTGTTCCACTAGTCTCAACTAGTATCAATATATATATATATATATATATATATATATATATATATATATATATATATATATGAAATCATAATGAGTTGAAAAATCCAGAACAGTGAAAAAAATGCCAATCTCCACCGGGATTCGAACCTGGCCCTCCCGCTTTATATGCGGACTCCCTAAACACTAGGCTATGGACGCTGATTGCTTATCCAGAGGTTCGAAACCGGTAAGGAAGGTCGTAATTCCACTATAGGCGATATATATATATATATATATATATATATATATACATATATATATATATATATATATATATATATATATTTATATTTATTTGTATACATATATATATTTATATTATATATATATATATATATATAACTGTGTGTGGGCGTGTGTGGGCGTGTGTGTGTGTGGTCCTACAACGGTATTTAGTATGAAGTTTATAACAAATGTATATGGTAGTTCCTATGGGGCAGTTAGAATTTTGTAAATCTCGCTTTTCACTGCGTACTATCTAACTGAACAGAACTGAAATGAAATGATAACACTTTCAACGAATTTACGTTGATACTAAGGCAGGTGTGCTTGACGAAGACAGTTTCAAATCTTCGTAGCTTACTTATAAGGTTATACGTTCTTTAAAGTCATCAGTATTATTTTCAAACATATTTTTAAATTTCTCAGTGAGGCATAATGATTGTCTTGGTTTTCCATGCTAGCGCTGCTAAAATTTTAGTTTGTTAATGTGGAAAGGAATCCAAATACTTTTAGCTAAGATATTTCCCAAACAGAGCATGATTTATTTAGATATTTCAGGAATTTATTCCTCACAAAGATCTCTGTCATATACGCTTAACAGAATGATTCGGTTGGAAATTTATGTATCACCAAATATGAATAGCATTTTATGTACGGTGTAGATATCAATTTGTTAACATTTATTAATCACACAGTGGATGACAATTATTTTATTTACATTTAATACACTTTTCTTAAGAGGGAAACTAATGGCATATTGATACAATTCTAATAAAATACCATTCACAGCTTAGCAAGCATTGCAAATCTTTTGCATTTTAAGGACAAATAAAAACGAAATATTTGTTGTAAAGTAAAACTTTTGAAAAAAACATATGCCACGACGACCTCACAGACTACTTATGGGATCTGCCTCCTGGAAGGATTAGCCTGTTTAAATAGGTTATATCCAAGCAACTGTTTTGCGAAGTTTGATTCAGATGGGATTTTCAACAGTGTGGAATACATTTCTCTTTAAGATTAGTTTTGCATTATCTGCCATCAAAAAGTTCTTTTAGTATGAAGGGAAAGACCCCCACCGAAGAGAAAATCGTATAGTTAATCACTTACCGACTACTTTGACATAAACGTCGTATTGAACTGTCGGAACAGGTTCCTCTTCAAGGAACATAAATACCCTAAAAAAGTGTTCATGCTGCAATTTCACATTGTTGATGACGAGAGAACCATTAGGAAGAATATTGAACTCCCCCGATTCGATTCCTCTGCCCGATTTGACAGAATTCTTGTAATACAAAAAGGGATCTTCACTTCGATGTTCTGTTGTATTGTACCAAAATGCGCCGTAGTAGTGACTACCAAAATTGCACTGGATAATACCCAATTCACTGAGCTCGACATACTGTACTGAGGCGCACAAATCATCTTCACCTAAATCCAAATGAAAAAAAAATTATTGTTATGCAATTTTCTACAAAACTACCACATTCGTTTTCTTGAAACATAGTGCTTTAACTTACACTAATTTTAGGTTTGTAATCTAATTAAAAAGACGCCGTTAACATATACTACACTTTAAGATTCCATTGTCTCCTTTATGACCGAATAATAAACTTGGAATACTTTAGTCTTACCGATTGACGAGGCTCCATTCATTAGCAGGATGCACAGTACGATGGCGAACTGAGAATGCATTGTGTATTTGTTAACACTATTCTGTGAAAGAGATATGTTGAAAACATTACAATCAGCTGTTTAGCTACAATGTTATTGAATAATTTCTGTGTTCATGCCAGAACAGCTTAGTGTGTCAGGCCATAACCGCTTTTCTTTAATTCAAGGGAAGTCCGTTACAAAATCAAAATATCAGATATTAACTTTAAGTGGATATCTGTATTAAATTGCGACAACTCGTTATACATTTTTGGTGTAGATATCACTCATAATAATTTTGTCTTGCAAATCAGTTTCATTATGATTATCGTCAGGTATTTGAACCTGGTGTAGACTGCAATATTGGACGATAAACGTTTAATATACAGTAACACTCACGTAGCAAAGACGGTGTACAGTGTTTGATTTTTTATATTGTCATACGACCAGTTATAGTCATTATTGAAATAGCTGTAGGTTTACAAGATATTGAATTGAGTGGTACAAGATCCACTTCTATTCACTTTTCGATAAAGTGAGATTTCTCTATTGACATAAAATCAAATAACATGTTAACATCATCTTATATCAAACCAAATAATAATGATCATAACATCAAGTTACAAGTCCGAAGGTTTAAACTAATAAAAAGCGGGTTGCATAAAGGAAAGCATACAGTGCAGTACATTGCCAATACTGTAGGACTCTGGTATATTGATCTAACTTCAATGTAAAATGTTAATAAGGTATAACGTCCAAAATAAACTTCTAATATTTGTTGATGATGTGCACGGAGGCACCTGTTATGTGTCAACGTGTAATATGCTTATCGGTGTAGGCACATTCACTATGTTAGTATGAAGATCCAAGAGGATCGCACTGCAATCGTATCATATAATATACTATCGGTACTAGTTGGTGACCAGATCTTAGTTGCTTAACGAATCGGTCAGAACGAATGTCAGTGTATTATATGAACAAAATCATTGCATTTGCCAATATTATAAGTTGCCTTCTTTTATTGATAAATAGCTTTGGTGTTAGGGATACGTTAGGCATCTTTCACGTTTATATTATGAAGTTAATTTATTACACTAGAAAATAATAGCCCTTTTCCTCGTCAAACGTTTAATTAAGAACATTAAGTTAATAATTTCTCTGAAAGTAATTTTACATAGCGACATGTATGTTTGACATAAAATGTTTCTAAAACTTTTGCAGTATATAGTAGAACATTATTCTAGAGTGTTACAAGCATTCACATTTGGATATCAATTGGGAAATCAGCCGCCTTAACTTACATTGACGTTGACGCGTTTCAAAAATAACCTTAGTTGGTTTATTATTTCACCACAAGTATGTGCGTCCCCGCTAACTCTGCATTGAAAAAAAGCGCCCTTGTTAATTCCATGTATGTGTTTAAATGTATATAAAAATACGCGTTGCATAGTTGTAGCAAAGGTAGAACAGTTTATGATTTCTAGCAGAATCAATTTGTTTAAATAAAGGCAAACATGTTAATCTTAGATGGCAAAGCATGCTTGAGGTTATTTACACACATTATCAACTATAATTAAACCATTTTGTGATTAACTGAAACAGAAACATAATTGAAAATAAAGTAGCAGCGAACAATATTACATCACACAAATGTGTTACCTTGTTTAAACTACTTATTTCTCCTGAAGGATAGCTGTTTTTTTCTGGCAACAAAAGAGAAAGTATTAGTTTATATATTACTTAGTTATATGAAAGTGGCATGATCAAATTTAACCATTAATAAGTGAGCAACACAGGCTTTCAGTCATTACTGCAAAATCATCTCGTCCAAAAATGTCGAATTTTAGTTTTCTATTGTGCCGCCCTTTACCTTTTTCCTTGATAATTTGCTTATTTCATGAATGTTTGTGTAGCAATATCACTGTAGTATATACGGTAGCACCTGCTCAATCGTTGTTGCTAGAGTGCCCTGTGTTATCTGAAAATGGAAGCCAATGGATACACAACAATGAATCACTTTATTTTTCCACTGTTGCCGTGAGTGGAGCCTTTGAAGGAAAAACTTCGCTGTTTAAGAATTATTCACTCTTCATTAAAAAATTTACGATCGACATTGCAGGAACATTCGACTGCATCAGCCAGAGCGGTGTCATTGCAAGTTATAAAGTTGACGTTGAAGGTGAGTACCTGATTTCAGTTATCTGGAATGCGTTTGCTTAAACAAAATATCAATTAATCTGGACAATTAATCAAATTTCTTACTCTTTCTTCGACTTTATCCTTAAGATTTAGCAAGACTCACATAGTTTAGAATCATTTCGATAATCACATTATTGAGCGTGATATCATTCAACGCTCATGTGCGGTTTCCAGAACAGTGTGGCAAGATAAATGCTATATTTGAAGTATAATTGACGACATTTATATGATAACAATGGTAACACTTAATTGCGACTATGGTTGTCTAGTTAAGTAGCTTTGAAATAATATGGCATAAGTTCATTTTAGTTGATTCTAGATTTTGAGAGATGAACTGGGAGGGTTATTGAAGTGGAAGAGCGTCAATGCTATGATGGGTTAAATTAACAGCAAAAAAAATAATCTGTTATTACTTACATAGTTTTTGAACATTCAGTCCACTCTCGGCTTAAATAACAGAAATATGTAAATGTTCTTGATAATGTATGCACACTTTTATAGTTTATTATACCGATTTTAAATTTTGTTTTAAATTTTGAAAAATAATCAGTTGTTACATACATAGTTTTTGAACATTCAGTCCACTCTCGGCTAAGATAACAGAAATATGTAAATGTTCTTGATAATGTATGCACACTTTTATAGTTTACTATATCGATTTTAAAGTTTGTTTTAAATTTTGAAAAATAATCTGTTATTACATACATAGTTTTTGAACATTCAGTCCACTCTCGGCTTAGATTACAGATATATGTAAATGTTCTTGATAATGTATGCACACTTTTATAATTTATTATATTAATTATATTGATATTATATCAAGTTGCATTTCAAAATATCCAAAAGGTGCTACACTAATACATGCAATAACTCATTATAGTTGAGGTGTTAATTTGCGCAAGGTATATATATATATATATATATATATATATATGTATATATATCTTTTATCAAATTAGTTCTTCCGAAATGAGCCTTTATATTGATGGACACAATGACACGTCGGTCAACAACTCGTTATTACTTGTCAAGCCGAAGGCGCTAATCCTGCAGTAAACTTAACATGGATGTCCGATGATAGTCAACATTGGTCTTTAAAGAACATAACTACGACAGTCAAGCGTGGTGGTATGACATATGAAGCAAAACCATATTACAAACCACACTTTTAGAACATGAGGGACAAATTCAATGCAAAAGCAACGCTGGATAGAAATTCACCGAACGCAAAGTCAGTTTCAGTTATCGCACGTTTGGTAAGTGCTGTTATTAAATATTTCTCGGTTTTTACTGCTGATATTCGTTATAAATTTTCTGTGTTCTGTTAGCATTATGATAAATTCATAATTGTAGTCTGTTAAATATCTAAGTTAGTGTAGGTATAGAACAATCTGATTCAACAAATCTTCATAGTCTCCAGTATTGGCTCAATATCTAAGCATGCTCAAATCACTAATATCAGGAGGTTCTGATCCTTCAAAGTATTAACATATATCCATTGATATCATTTTAGAAAACTAATCAATTCCTCTAAGAAGTAACATGTTTTGGAGTGTAAAAATGTATTATTTGTTTCAAGTTGAATCTGAGTATCAATTGGCCTACTTTACTTAACTTTGAGATTCGGGGCCATAATATAGACATTGTGTTATTGAACGAATCCAAGTGGTAAGACTGTTCAGCCAAACGAACTAGGCGAACAGGATGTCGCAAGAAACAAGACAACCTTTAAAGTATCGGCACTTACCTTCCTCTCCCAGAGACTGAACGAAAAACTGGCATGCGTTCTAACTTTGGAAGGAGTAACCATTGCAGAGACTGATGAGGCGACGTTTAACACGTATGGTATGCATACAAACATGTTAAATTAACTACTGAGAGTATAACCTAATGTGTTGAAGCCTTTCAAAAATATTAGAATAACACACCAGCAGAAATTCCACTTAACGACCGGTTTCGTCCTTTTGGGACTCATCAGGCGAAGGTAGGAATCGAACCCCCGAATCTTGTGTCACGAACCGATGTCCGTACCACTCGACCACAGTGATTCTACTGGTATGAATGCGTATAAATTAGCTAAGCATAACTGTAATTTTTCTGGTGTGGCTTTGCTTTACGGCTTGGCCTGCCTATTAAGAGTGGTTATTCTGTGTAAATTGTCAGATTTAAGGTACCAGGGGTGCACTCTTTACAATCATAACACTTGGGTAATCCGCCCTCAATGACATACAATGTTATACAAAGCTAATCTATACGCATTCACACCAGTAGAATCACTGTGGTAATGCGTATCTCTTCAGTAAAATGTATGTCCCTGATGAAGATGACACACGTTAAATTTCCACTTTTAACAGGACGGTAGGTGAAAGTTGACACTGATGTGAACGTCATGTTTGGATTTACTATTTTGTTTGTTATGAAGGAATTCTTGTCCTTGAAGACTCCGTCAATGTGCCAGGAAATAATAACTGCAGGTCGTCCACCGGACGTCAATTCATTAAAGAATCGATTGGTAAGTATATCTCTAAATTGAAACGATGCAAAATATATGTTAACGTGTGATGTGTTATTGATATTAGTATTTCAATGGTATGGTTTACGGTTATAATAAGCATTAATAACATGTCTTTTTTTTTGTCTAAATCGGGTAACCGAGAACAGAATACCAAGATTGTGTTCGTCCTTATAGTCGTGCTCTTGTTGTTACTTTCATGTGGCATTGCTTTGTACTTACTTTGGAAGAAAATTACCGGTAACTTTTTCTTCAAAGGAACGAGAAAACAAATCATGAATTTTTTTTTTATTTTCAGAGATTAATAGCCACAAAACTGTACTTGGATTCTATCATGTTTATGGGAAGGTGCACGGAGAGGGGAGGGGTGGGTGGATTGCATGGAGTTAATTGAGAGTCACGGTAGATTTATTTTCAATTATCTTAGAAAAATATATATGTTCTTATTCGAAAGTATGTGGTTCATGAACATTATATGGTTTACTATTCTTAATTTATGACATTACGTACTTGGAATTCTTTTTCAGGAATTAATGATCAAGTAGTCGATCCGTAAGTTTCTGTCTGAAATATTTGAAATTCAACGAAACTTGTCCAATTTACAATAAGCATAATATGCTGTTTTCCTCTATACACGTCCTTCATTACAAAATACCTTTCTTACCGTTATACTTTGTTTCGAATATGAACATACAGGCATTATGCCGAGCCAAACGAGGAAAATGCTATTGCTGGTAAACCAGAGAAAATGCTTGATGAATCTACTTTGCGCTCTCGTAAGTTCCATGCAATGATATTGTAACCAAACTTGCGTAGTATTTTAACTCTGAAAGCTATTCTTTAAGCTGTATTAACTGTTTAAGCTGAGGAGTAATGTTATAATTCTTTGCCTGGGAATTCCCGTTATCCTCCTAAGTTGCTTACTATGACGTTAGCAATCGTGCACATGGCTTTTCGGTCTCCGGACGACTGGTGACCGCAACTCCGAGGCGGTGTTTTTTGAAGTAGAACATTTCCCTCGCTTAAACTTAGGCCAGTATTCAGGCTAGTATAAGAGGAACTAATGGTACGTGCAGCGTGGCACTCTTTGACAAAATCTCGCAAGACGTTCACATACGGTACGTTATCATATCATTTACTATTTTCCTAGTTGGTAGGTTTCTAATACCACGACGCCGAACTGTTTGTAGATATTGTAAACGCTTAGAATAGTATTGGATACATTTGTGAGTCGTATAAATTGTTAGCAAACTGCGCTATTGCACTGAGGGAGATTACGCCAAGTTCTTTAAGAGTAACGTTATTGACCGATTGTTATCATTTATGTTATTTAGTAGCTCTCTGAACTGCGTGACACGGTATGTACTTTAGCAAAGATCAGTGTTCTGCTGCGATTGGATATATTTCAGTTAGTCCGTAATTAGGAACATGAGTGAATAGCGTAAGTCAGCTATCAGAAAGATACGATACTGCCAATTAGTCCACCGATTGGTTCTTAGTATGTTTACATCGGTTAACGGCATTGCAAACACTGTTAAGTTAACTCTGTAGCTTTGAACCTGTTTTCATATTAAGACGCTGCGTTTGGCGTTCCGTTTATCGCCGCATTATACGCGTGTGGCGCCGCGTTGGACGCTGCGTTGGACGCTGCGTTTGGCGCTGCGTCTAGTGCCGTGTTCTACGCTGCGTTTAGACGCCGCGATGAGGAATTGCGCTAGCAGTACGTTCTGCGTAATGCAAGGATAAGTGTAATTACATTTAATGAACCTAGTAAGGAGAGGGAGGTCTGAATAAACGGTACCACTGTGCAACGGGCAATTGAACATCTTCTCTATTGCCATCTCTCTGTCGTGACTCTCTGTCGCCAACCCCAGCTTTAAAGTCTGCCCCACCAGATATAGAAGTGACGTTACGTTGGTGGCAGCGGTGGGAGTTGTATTTCGTGCTGACTGTTGGTGAACTGGGCGGAGGCAAACCAGTCCAAGGTGCTGGGGTAAACCCCTTTGGCGACAGCCTAAATAGTGACAGGATGGCCTGGGCTCTACGGGGAGAATAACAACTGGATGAGAGTCTGTCAGGATGTCAGAGGAAGGGTGCTATCGTAGCCAGCACAGTGGTGTCGAGGCAGAGAAACTGCGGGACGGTGTCCTATCGGACTGGACGGCTACACGGAGGATGGCGGTCGGACTAGCAAGGGTGAAAGTGGGTCACTCCTCCATTCCTCGGCGACATGCGGCAGGCCGATGAGAGACACTTCGACGGAAGAGAATCCTACCTGTACGGCGACGGTGGTGAAACTAATATAGGTAAGGCCAATTTGCTTTTTGCAGGTGCTGACATAAGATTGCCGCAGATGCCGATAGGTAACACTCACAGGGCCTTACCTCGTGCCCTTGACGGTTCAACACCATGGAAGGATTATTTGGTACAGTTCGAGCTGATAACTGAAATAAATAGATGGGACGAACGCTGTAGATCTCTGAAGCTTGCTGCAAGTCTACGTGGTCCGGCGCAAGCAGTTTTGATCAATTTGGAACCAGTAAGGTGTCGGAGGTTTCATTTACTAGTTTGATGCCTTGCAACAGCGATTTGGAAAAGAAATCAAACAGAAGTATTCAAGGCAATACTGTAAAACAGATCTAGAAATCCCACAGAAACCCTGCCTGAACTAGTACACGATATCAAACGTTTGCTTAGCCGTGCCTATCCACATGCCTCATTAGAGATGAAGGAGATGCTGGCTAAGGATTTCTTTATAGACGCTCTCAGAGACAGTGACATCAAATGGAAAGTATGCCAAGCACGCCCAACATACTTAGAATACGCCGTGACTATAGCAGTAGAGCTTGCAGCTTTAGGCCTAGCCGAGTCAAGAAAATATTCGTTCCTGAACTTGCGGTACTTGCTGTTGGTGACAAATTGGAGCCGAAGATGAAACCGGAAGTAGCGGATGAACTTGTAAAAGAAAAACACTCATGACTGCACTGGAGAAGGGTTTCCAGAATTCAAACAAGTAAACCGAATGGGCCAAGTGGATACAGAAGGAAGACGAGGAACGATACCAAGGACTGGCTGTGACGGAGTACAGCGAGAAGTTCCTGAAACGTTATGGACTGATGCTAGCCAGGGTTGTAGTGGATACTTCAGAGGAGATGTGCCATTGCGGCTATTGAATCACAGTGCGATGCCAATCACTATCTACAAAGGTACGGCGGTTGGCTCGTATCATGCTGTAAATGTAATTGATGCTAACACGGATAGGATATCAGTTGCCGGTCTGTATCAGAATCTTCGGGTTCAGGGCGGTCGTCCGGAGCAACCAGACGAATGGAGCTGGCGAAGCATGTGCGGGATCTAGCCTAGAGAAGTTGCTGCAACCTGAACACGGCTCAACGGAGACAGAGATGGTAGCGGAGATGCTGGCTGAGTTTGCTGACGTGCTCGCGAAGTCCTTTGAGGACCTGGGACGAACCAACTTGGCGGAGCACCGAATATACAAAGACAACGCGAAATCTATTCGACAGGCAGCTAGAAGACTCCTATTTTATCAGAAAGCGGAAGCGAAAAAGAAAATTAAGAGGATGTTACGTGAAGACGTTTTAAGCCTTCATCTAGTACTTGGTATTCTCCGGTGGTATTGGTTAAAAAGAAAGATTGCTCCACTAGATTCTGCGTAGATTACCGGAAGCTGAACGCCGCCACTACGAAGGATTGCTATCCCATTCCCCGTATCGATGACTCTCTGGATACACTGGCAGGTTCGAGTTGGTTTTCCACATTGGATCTGGCCAGTGGTTACTGGCAGGTAGAAATGGAGGAAGGAGACCGACCGAAAACGGCATTCGTGACCTACAGTGGCTTTTATCAACTCAAAGTATTACCTTTTGGGTTATGCAGCGCTCCCGCTACGTTTGAGAGATTGGTGGAGAGGTTGTTGAAAGGGCTGCAGTGACAGACGTGTCTTTTGTACTTGGACGACGTCATAGTCCATGGAGACACATTTGAGAAAGCGGTACTCAGGCTGACCGAAGTGTTGAGTAGGCTACGGGACGCCGGACTAAAACTTTCTCCCAAGAAGTGTAACCTGTTTTAGAACCAAGTAACCTAATTGGGCCACATCGTTTCCCAAGATGACATTTTACCAGATAAGGACAAAACATAAGCTGTAACAGATTGGCCAAGTCTATCGTCTACGACGCAGCCGTTCGTAGCTTTGTTGGACTCTGCTCTTATAACCGAAGGTTCATCTAAGGATTTGCCGAAATATGTTCTCAATTAGTTGACTGAGAAAAAAAATTGAAGTTCAAGTGGACAGAACTGAAACGAGCCCTGACGTCAGCACCTGTGTTAGCATACCCTATTTACAATGAAACGTTTATCTTAGATACGGATGCTTGTGACGTAGGAATTGTTGCTGTACTTTCGCGGAGGCAGCCAGGAAAACAGTGCGAGAGGGTAATTGTATATTTTAGCACGTCTCTTTCGAAGACAGGATGACGCTAATGTGTCACTCGGAAAAAAATTGCTGTCTGTTGTCGCCTCAGTAAAGCACTTCCATCACTACCTATACTGAAGAAATTTCTTGTTGAGAACTGACCATCCAGCACTTAGATGGCTGACGAACTTTCGAATTCCCGAAGGGCAAGTGGCAAGATGCCTGGAGACGTTCATGACGTATGACTTTTAAATACAGCATAGACCCGGAAAACAACATGGAAATGCTTATCACGAAGACCTTGTGAATACTGTACCTACTGTAAAAGGGTCAAAGCCAGAGAATAAGTTGGTGTTAATGAACAAGTATCTGATATTACATCACCAGGACTATGCACGTTAATGGAAAAGGAAGAGAACAATGATATCGAAAACCCAGAGGCTAACAGTGAACTAGGTACACCGCCCGAACAGAAGACGAACTCATGGATTCGGACCAGAACGAACGGAGAATAGAGAGACATACAAGTTTGTGATAAAGATATTGAACTTATCTTTCTTTGGAAAAGATTCAGAACTCGAGAACTCGTGTGAACAAGTCGCATCTGAGAGTTCTACTTTGAGAAACTACTAGACACATTGGGTTCGGCTCCAGTTGCGAGACGGAGTCCTCCACCGATGCTTTGATTCTGGAACAGAAGCAACGCAGTAATGGCAACTTGTAGTACCACAGGAACTGCAAGAAGAAATACTGGAGAAGGCTCACAACCATCGTATTTCTGTTCACCTCATGGGGAGGAAGACCCTAAGTAGAATACGTAGCCATTTCTACTGGAGCGGGTACCGTCGAGCTGTGGAGAAGTGGTTTAAGAATTGTGATACCTTTGGGTCAAGAAAGGCCCGTATGAAGAGACCGAAGGGGAAAATGAAGCAGTATATCTCCGGTGAGCCTCTTCAAAGATGCGCTACGGACATAATGGGTCCACTTCCAGTGTCAGACAGGGGAAATAAGCATGCGCTAGTGTTAACAGATTATTTCAGCATATGGACGGAGGCTTACGCTTTGCCGGATATGGAAGCAGGAAGAGTTGCGAATATATTGATAGAAATGTTTTGGGTTGCTTCGGAATACCAGGTGAAATTCATATAGACCAAGGACGACAGTTCAAGTCTAAATTGTTCCAACAGATGTGCAAACTTCTTGACGTCAAAAAGACAAGGACTACAAAATTCTATCCGCAATCGAACCGTATGATGGATACATTTAACAAGACGCTGAAGGCGATGCTGTCCACAGCAGTAAGCGAGAATATAAAAGACTGGGATCCTGTCTTCCCCTTGTTATGATGGCATACAGATCAGCCGAGCTCGATAGTACAGGGTATTACCCAGCTGAACTTTTGCTTGTGCGACAAGCCATAGTACCGTTACAATTCACCTCCCAAAGACACCTGGTGAGACGACAAAATCGCTTAACCAGTACGCCGAGGAATTCGAACGGCGATTAAGGATAGTAAATGAATATTCAAGGAAACATTTCAAGATTGCGAGTGAGGAACAGAAGAGATTACATGACAGGAGAGCCTTTTGTCAGACCTATCAGGATGGAGATCTGATATGGCTCCTAAATACTACCAAGGAGAAAGACATCTTCCTTAAACTGCAGAGACCCTGGGTAGGGCCAAAAAAGTACTCAAGAAACTGACTGACGTACTCTTTCGTGTTAAAATGGGGCCAAGAATGCGACTAAAAGTGATACATCACGACCGATTGAAAGCTTACACGGGTGACGATCCCCCTCTAGCCAGAGATGGAAACCAAGATAGTCTCCACAATGTCAAAGTTATATTTATTTTTATTTTTTCAGAAAATTAAGAAAGATAAGTTCGAGGTTCAGTACTGTTGTACAAGCTGCAGTAAGAAGATCTCAAAGAGGGGCGATCTTGACAACTATTACAAGGAGAAGCACGAGAAACCTAGACGACAGTTCATTTGCCAGCATTGTGATTAGTCTTCTGACAGGAGGTTCGACATCACACGTCACACTGCCAGCCGACACACCGAGAATGCCAAACTTTAAGTTCCTTGCACTGTTACCAACAAAACCTACGAAGTAGAACCAGAACATGGATGAAGAAAACGGCAAAGCAACGGCGTTAAGGCACCTCCGAAATTCAAGAGGGAAAATTCATGGCCATCACTAGATTCCCTAATGATGGGAAGAACAAGAGGGAGGGAGGGCAAAGACCGCCGTCCCCTCCGCCTACACCACAAACTACACCGGCGAGGAGAAAGAATTTCCACTAAACTTCCCCCGTTCTCATCAACCTATTGGCCAAACAGTCAACGGCAATCCCCCCGATCGGCCCTGTCCATTATACGAGAGGATAAAGTTGTCCTGGAAGACGATAACAAGTTGTAACAAATGGTGACCACTAAAGTATTCCGAGATGGACGAATCAAGGTCGTGGTTGAAAGATTCAAGAGGAACGACGCGTGGAACTGAGCCATTTGTGTATATAACTTGTAATTATTTTTGTAATGTAAATATGATAAGAGTCTATGTGTTATTGTTTTAAGATAACGAGAGTGGTAGCCGTGTTATTCTAGCGTAGGAAACTTTGTTAAAATTAGGTAGTTTCATGTAGTTAGTTTCATAGTTAGTTCCAAGTTAGTTTCAAGGGAGTAAATGCGAGAACGCATTAGGAACTGAGGTGGTAGGTGTGTAACCATACTTGCGTTATATTTTAACTTCGAAAGTAATTAGTTCGACTTACGCTGTATTAACTGTTAAAGCTTAAAAGAAATGAAATCGTGCACCTGGTCTTTCGGTCTCCAGAAGACTGGTGACCGCAACTCGGTGTTTTTCTGAAGTTCTCACGCATGTAAACTTAAGCCAGTATTCAGGCTAGTATAAAAGGAACTGATGGTACGTGCAGCGTGGCACTATTTGACAAAAATCTCTCAAGACGTCTACGTACGGTACGTTATCATATCATTTACTATTATCCAAGTTGGTATGTGTCTAATACTACGACGCCGAACTGTTTGTAGATATTGTAAACGCTTAGAATTTTATTGAATACATTTGCGAGTCGTATACATTGTTAGCAAACTGCGCTATTGCACTGAGGGAGATTACGCCCAGATCTTTAAGAATTAACGTTATTGACCGATTGTTTTCACTTACGTTATTTAGTAGCGTTCTGAACTGCGTGACATCGTATGTACTTTAGTAAAGATCAGTGTTCTGCTGTGATTGGATATATTTCAGTTAGTCCGTAATTAGGAACATGAGTGAATAGTGTAAGTCAGCTATCAGATAGATACGTTACTGCCATTTAGTCCATCAATTGGTTCTTAGTATATTTACATCGGTTAATGGCATGACAAACACTGTTAAGTTAACTCTGTAGCTTTGAACCTGTTTTCATATTTAGACGCTGCGTTTGGCGTTCCGTCCATCGCCGCGTTATACGTTGCGTTATACGCTGCGTGTGGTGCCGCGTTGGACGCTGCGTTTGGCGTTGCATTTAGCGCCGTGTTATACCTTAAGAACTGTGGGGCAAAACGAAGGATCTTTATTGCAAAATTGACACTTTTCAAAGGAGACGACTTCGAAATATTCTCAACATTAGATGGACCAATAATAATATGTTATCAAATGATGAGCTCTACAACGAAACCAACCAAACACCTTGGTCATCCATAGTCGCACATAGGAGATTGAGATTTTCCGGTCATGTAGCAAGACTCCAGGAGGACGCTCCAGCAAAGGTTGCTTTAAGAGAAGCACAGAGAAATACTGCTAAACCAGTTGGAAGGCCCGTGACTACCTTGCTTGGAAAAATAAAGTCACAATTTAAGGACATCAATATTAACAATTTCGAGGAAGCAATAAACCTTGCGCAAGATCGTGATACGTGGCGGAGGTTAATCACTGAGCATGTCGGATAGACGAGACTCAACTTACTACTACTACTACTACTACTACACCTTGCGTTCTGCGTTTGGCGTTGGGCGCCGCGTCGTACGTTGCGTTATACGCTGCGTGTGGCGCCGCGTTGGACGATGCGTTGGGCGCTGCGTTTAGTGCCGTGTTCTACGCTGCGTTTAGACGCCGCTTTGAGGAATTGCGCTGACAGTTACGTTCTGCGTAATCATGGATAAGTGTAAAACATTGAATGAAACTAGTAAGGAGACAGAGGTCTGAATAAACGGTACCACTGTGCCACAGGCGATTGCACCTCTTCTCAATTGTCATCTTTTTGTCGTGACTCTCTTTCGCCAACCCCAGCTTTAAAGTCTGCCCCACAAGACAGGGAAGTGACATTACAATATATTGACGTCAAGATAAATGCACGTTCATTCAACACTCCTTCTCACTTAGTATAATCTAAACTACAGTTAAATATGTAGTCGAGAATGAACAAACTTCAGCAAAAATGGTAAATGTTAATTTAAATAGCTTTCTGAAACAAACAGGCAATAATGTATCTTAAAATTGTCCTAAGAACAACGTATTAACAAGTCCTTATATTCCAATATATTTTTTCTAAACAACCCGCCTTTCTTCATTTTGCTATAGATTCATCAAAAGCTTACACAGGAACACGAGGGGAAGAATTGAATACTGTTCAGCTTTTTTCCTGTTTTTTTACTGCTTGTTGACAGGAAATTTATTTATTTAGTTTGGTATCCAATATTAATATTAATATTCTATCTATGGAATGTGACAAATTAAGCAACGAAGTTTGCTACAACCGCATTGTATTATATTCTCAAGAATGTGTCTTTCAGCATGAAGTTACCAGAACCACCACGAATAATCGATGAACGAAGAACATCAGAATGCGATGAAAACGGTAAATATATAGGCAATGTTATAATTCTTTGCCGGGAAATCCCCGTTAAGTTGTTATATTGCGGCATAACTAATATATATGAGGAGTTATAATCAATATATTTGGTATATCATTTTGTCACACATGGCGCCTCATACACTTCCTGCACAACCTAAGTACATGCAAACTTAAATTACTATAGTGTAGCTAACTGCGTCACTGAATTCTACGTATGTTACAGTTAGCATTAGGGCTTCACTGTGCCAGTCGGGGGTATGTTGTGATTTCAGTCCTTATTTAGTAGGCCTTCGAAAGAAAAGATAGCTACCGTATTATGTTAACACTTAATGTTGATCATACTCAATTATGACGATAAGTAAGGTTGTTTTGTGGTCAAGGGCGTAGGAACGGGGGGGGGGGGGGGCTGGGGGGCGCCAGCCCCCCAGTGAAAAATATGGGGGGCGGAAGTATCATTCCGCCCCCCCCCCCCACTCCGCGAGTCAGAAAACCCCTTTTTCATTTCCAAATGAGAAAAAAATCTCATTTGGAGCACCAAATTGCATCTATAAGGCCAGATGAAAATGCAAAATTATTTACAAAATGGATTGGGTGTTGAAGTGTGCTGTATTGCACCAAATTGCATCTGAGGCCACCTAGAAATGCAAAAGAATTCCAAAGGGGAGGGGGACACCCCCTCTCCTTAGACCCCTCCCCCAGGCCGGCCATCAGTCTTCAGCCCCCCCACTCAAAAGTACCTTCCTACGCCACTGTTTGTGGTTCTTAAAAGCACATATCCCCAACATTGAAAGTGTACCTCTATTGAAGGTGAACATTAAAATATTACAACAGGTACAAATACCTAACTTTGAAACGTTGCCTTCGATAAGTTCCCTAGCTTAGTGTGTGATATGTCACTACCAGTAATAGTGAATATCGTTTTCTTTGATGTAATCGAATCGGTGTACATATATAATGGAAGCACACAACATGGGAGGTGTGTACTATATGTTTATCTCTCGATTTCAATGTATACGTGTAAAAATTTGCTGTTTATAACACACAAGTCTGGTACCATGTCAGCCGATTTACAATCTATCAAAACCCCAAGGCTGAATGAATAATTATATCATACCGGTAACTACTAGGCATTTTTCTCAGTTACCCTGGACGATGAATACCAGCGCTGGTTTTATCTTACCGATGTAGAAATAACACCTCAAATGGAATTGCTGTATGCGACCTTCACACATCATTGAGTAGAACAGAATGCACGCACTATGAAGGAATTGATCGTGTTTAGCAGGATTGTATTAATTTATGTTTGAGGTTCTCAGAAGAAACACGCTAATTGTACAGAAAGAGGAAGTTCAAGTGACCATGAAGGGTAGAGGTGAAGGTAAGATTTAATTAGTAGTAGTTTTTAAGGACAACTTTAAAGTTTTGAAAACTTATATTTTCCCCGTTGGCTGCTATTCAAGCTATATATATACATATAACAGAACTGGATGGCTAAAACAGATTTACATTAGTTAAGACTTTTGTCAACAGATAATACCGTCAATAAATATAAACCTGGCAAGTAAGATATCCCATCTTAACAGATTTCTACACGTTACTGTATTACATTACTGCTTAACCGAAGTATATACATATGACTGTAACTTTTAGGATTCCACTTAGTCTAGAAGCCCTACTATTATACACAAATAAATTGAATAAACCTATGCAGAAAACGTGCGTTAATCCATTCGCTATAATATGCACCATCGTGCATACAGGCACTCACCTGGTGGAGTTAAGTCACATGGAAAGTTGGTATTGTAACTCAATAACGCAGGTATCTCGGCCCTTCCGCGATACTACACAGTTGTGTTTAAAACAACATTTTGCGTTTTGTCGCCGTTTTCTACTTTTTTGACAAGTCCATCGAGTTTCTTACATATATTTTTCCCTGCCAAAAGCGTTAATTGGCGAGTAATTAAGGACATTTGCAGATAATGAGAAAAGTGTCGTCCGACAATTAACATACCGGTATTTGATATTAACCGCACACAGTTCACCCAACCCACCAGTTTGAATTCAGCCAATCAGAGATACCATTAACGACATGTCCCTACAGGGGTTTGAATCCTTAGGTAGCCGTCCTGACCTAGTACGAACCAGCAGAGAGAGGCTGTGGATGCAACTCCCTCGCACCATTCAACCTCATGGGCTCAACATTCAGGAAGGACATTTTCTTTTGTCCCCTCCTTCTCCCCTTGCCCCCCCCCCCATCACACCTATTCTCATAGCTCTCTTCCACCCTTTTTCTCCACACCTTTCTGCCTTTGTCCTTCTCCAGTTTATTCCATACCCTCTTCCCTTAATCCTCTCTTTGTCCCTCTACTGTTTATCTCCTACCTCTCCTCTTCCTCTGTTGGTTTCTTTCTTTCTTCTCTCCATCCCTTACCTACTACTCCCTTACATCTATCTCTTTATGCTCACCATGCTCATTAACCTGTCTGTATTATGTGTGTGTATTGTCCCTTCTGTTACTGGTACTTGTCATTTAGCCTTTGAAGAAGATCCTGCTAGGATCGAAACGTCAGGCCAACTTACTTTTACACATAGGGATAACTAATAAGCTGTTTTTATCCTCAGTTTTTACACCCTGGACTTTCATCCCCAAAATACTCCTTAGTTCTGGAGGGGTGTGCAAATTATAAGCGTTTCGTCTGGCTAAAGACGCGCCGACAAGAATTGCCTCCTTTAAGTCGAATGTGTGTTAATTAAACTTTATTTTCGTCTCCATTACAAAAGGTAATCAATGGTTTTTTCTAGTTTGTTTAACCACTAAGTTAACTGGGGTATTTACTCCATGTTGATGAATTCTTGAAGTAAATGATGACAAGAGAGTGTGACATTGTTTTAATGCTGAGACACAAACGTGGCCTTTAGTCCGAATAAAATTGGTCATTTTGTATTGCTTAACTTACAGGAAACGTGTGCTTTACATGGGCTACCAAGGGAATCTTTGCTGCGGTACTCGGTTTGTTAAATGGATACATCTTTTATACTTACACTTTTTAACGGAGTATTGAACACATACTTTGTGACATTTTGTAGTTACGCGAGCATTGAGTTAAGGCATATTTCAAGAACAATGTCGTGATGATATAACCCAACACATACTGTGACCCATCAATATAACAATTAAAATAGTCAGTGGTTAAACGAAGAAACATTTGAAGCAAACCTAATTATTTAAACTTTTACACACTACTTGTGAATTCGATATGTAAAGACAAACAATTAGTCAATTCAGTGTATTAACAAATACGAACCGTACGTTATTGGGTGTTGAAACCGTAACGTCATGAAATTATGTAAATGCTCGAGTGTTAAGATGGGATGCTTTGGCTCTGTGGCTGACTATAGAACAAAGATATGTACGTCTGTTACAAACGATAGCCAGTCTCATTGCAAACCATCCACTATCAAATGGCTCGTGATACGAATCTACGTGGCCGTTTTTATTTATATATTGATAAGTTAATCAAATGAGCAAATGATTTGTAGTGTTATTTTTCTTGGAACACTGAATGTTATTCTACAGCAATCATTATCACATCTCTATGTTGCCTAAGCACTTATTAAGAAGTGAAACTCACTAACTTCAATGTTAACCTTGGGATGGAGAATTAAACTTGCAATACAGTTTGGTCGAAGATGTTTTTAGATTGGCACTAAAGGACCAAAAGTGGAAACAACATATTTGAGACGGTAATTTTCGTACTACTAATATTTTCACTTTTTTGACTTTGTAGTATAATGCAAACAACATTTTGTTACTACACAGGCGTCCCTCCACTTTTTCTGTGGTCGTGTTTAACAAAAATTACAACACTACACAGCAAATGAATGCACCTCACCAACGCTTCACAAGTACAATTACATGTGTCGGAAGTAATTCACCTCAACTGCCACACACGTATATCTCATAAATAAGTTCAAAAGAATTTTTTACTTTACACTCTGACTAGCTATATATCTCGCCAACTGCTGCACCGACAAGTGTAATGCGTCATACTTTCTGACGTAAGGGATATACAAACAAATAATTGTCTGTCAAATTCTTCTTAATTCAATACATTTTAGGGGAATCTCCTCTCGTGCAAATAGACCATACCTTCTTGGCAGCCGCGACTGCAGAAGATGCATTCAAACATTGGCCATCAACATGCCATGAGCTGAGGTATGTTTATACGAAGTTTTGTGAACAAGCATTTACACTGTCAGTATTTCAGAAATTGTGAGTATATCAATGATATTTATTTATCTACATGTAATGACTTTCATTTTCCAGAAAGTTACAGGTTACTGAGTGCTTTAATGACCAGCCGACTAATCGTCCGACCATCAGTGATCTTATTGAGAAAGTGAAAGAGGTAAGAACTGAAAACAATTGTTGTTATCGATATAATAGTAACTGATGAAACAAGTTTCAATGCAATATAGGCGAAGGTGACACAAAGACTGTGCTTTTTTTAATCGACATGCCAGTATAACAGTATAACAGACTTCCGCGGTATTACAGATCAGTATCAGTGTAACAGTATTACAGACTTCCGCAGGAGAACAAAATAACTCTTCATAATCACATAAGGGCGATGTTTATTACCATATCCTCAGGAAATAAACATTTAATATAGTTTCTTCAAGACTCTTGAAATCGTTTCATACTCATTATCTAATTATCAGAATTTTATGCAATATACCACTAGAATTGACAACTTCTATCTAACGTGTACTTGACACATAGGTCTCTACGATTGTCATATGGGAAACAAATACGGCATCAACGTAAACATTAGAGGCATCAATAAGCCAGTAGGATATGTACGTCCCACTGAGCGGGGAAAATATTACTGCAGTTATTGACGTGGAGAAATGAGTTGCAGTAGTATTGAGATATACAATTTGAGCATTAGGTTAAAGCTCAACTATGGAAACATTTTTTTTTCTGGAGGGGGGGGGGGATTTTTCATTACTTTGGGAGTTAACATTCCCATAATCAACATAACCTACTATAACCCATCAAAAAACCACCACGAAAATGGACATTTTAGGTAGTCACGTGACATGTACCTCTGGAATGTCTGAAAATAGAGATTGACCCAAAGGAGCCTCTGGTCACCGTGTGACGTCATCTTTGGTATACCGCGAAAATCAAACGCTGATATAGGCACTGTTTATACACAGATAGCGAACAATTGTACTGTATTTGACTTTCAATTTCGAGCGTTTGAAAAGCTGTTAGCTTAAAACAGGAACACATAAAGGTAAACAACTAGTTATAAGACAATTTTAAGACTTAAGCAGAACATTTAGTAAAGTGGGCTATTTTATATGCAAAATTTCCACTCGTATGGAGGCATCGTTTAAAAAGCGGGGCGTCTATAGGTACGTTCGGTACAATAAATCGTCGAACATGCAAGCAGCTTGCCGATTTCGTAATACAATTTGATCGCAAGATACCGCAAAGTAGACATAAAGATGTCTCATGCGTGATAGGTCGCGGGAAAATGGTTTATGTTACTGCCAACAAATTACCAAAAAACACTTAACATAATTGAACAACTACGAGAAAACGCTGGCCCCAATCAACCAGGGTAGCATATGCATGACTTAGCTTCAGCTGAACATAGTACTTACTCGTTTTAATATCCAAAAGTACAAACACAGAAAAAGTATCCTGTCAATAAACCAAATTTAGCAGTGAATATCCAAATCCACGTTTCTCGTTCAAGCATGAGTGAAATACTACCGTGACTCTACATTAGCTATGTCCGCCACAACTGTTGAAAGTAAGTTTGGTATGCATGGTCATGCAAGGTCATGCATGTGGACTCATGGGCATGAGATACTCCCGGTGCTGAAAAATCTTTCTGCGTGGATCTCACAAAATTGATCCAACGTTTACGGCGTTTTACGTCGGTTCTTTTACTCAGAAAGCTACAAAGGCTGACGCTTTTTTTGGCTGAGGTATAACTGCAACCTCCAACCATGGAGCTGTTGGGAACATAACAGCTCCCTGCTCCAACAACACAGAATTGTGGCATTTCGGGGAAATAAGAGTAATATCGTTGATGTTTTTGGCAGCTCAAGTATACAACAAATATCATGCAGTCGATTGAACCCCTTTTCTTCTGAGATACGATCTTTATATGTAAAATACCAAGTTTGATTACAATAGAAGTTCCTTTGAGAAAACCTGGCCATATACTAACAGCTCTCTAAGGTATAGGATAGAATAGTTTTGTTTTTCCTCTTAAGCACATTTATAAAATAAAAATAATGCTTTCTTCTATCGTCGGAGCACAAATGTAGCATTTATCACAACAACTTGCATGAAATAATAAGAAGTATCATCTTTAATGCCGGTTTAATCAGTATTAATTGATCATTTTAATGCACATATGTCGTGTGTTAGTTTGATATAGTAATAACTGAACGAGGAAATGACTTCAGATGATCGTAATCAGTTTCCCATTGTTTAGTTCCCAAAATAGCTTTATACATGTGAAGGGCATATAAATATATAAAACAATGTTACGACTGATTACCGATCTCTTGTTAGTTAGGTCTTCGTCAACGATGTTCCTTGTTTACTATACTCAACTCTTACTCGCAGTATTCCTGGAATCAGTGGACCTAACACTGTGTGTTTACAAGACCTACATACATGATGATGACACTCTCTTCACCTTGCTTTGCGTTTTCAACAAAACATTTATCTCAAATAGTACACATATGTCAGTTACTTACATGTATTCGTAGTTTACGTTTTTTAGCCCTTAGTGTCAGCAGCTAGCGTATTTCATGTATACGTTCTATCGACAAAAATATGTAGTCTTTAAGGGAATAGTCAGAAGTCACATTCATAGATCCTTACCTAAAGCCATCTACAACACATATATGTTCTGTACAACTGAAAACAATTTGACTTCCCACACTTTACAAGAAACAGAAACAATGTAACAATTAAAACCAGGATATGATCCTGTTTTCCCATTTTAACAATTACACGTTTGAGTTAGAATAAAGAAAATATATTGGTTATTGTGTTGAACTTATTCCAACTTTCTGAATTTTATAGGGCGATAGCGAAATACACAGTATATATTCACTTTCGCTCACTGTTTAATATTCTCAAAGGGATTTCATTTTTAATGTTATTTATAACCTCTTGTTTATTTTTCTTTAACATATGGTCATCTAACCCATAACACAGCGATTAAAGCTGAAAAGTGCAATGACAGATTTCCGTGTCATAATCAGGCTTTCTGTTTCGCAATGATGCAGTAGTATCTTGCCTTTCGGTAAATGTTTATCTAACTCGAGGCTCACCTGCTATTGTAACGCTAATATACAGTCTAAGATTCTGGGGGCGCCAAAATACATGGCTATGTGATAGGAAAGACGTGCTTTAAATCTCGCTATCACATGCACAGCATATAACGCATAGTTAAACGAGTGAAGAAAGAGCACTGAGTAGATTTTGTAATCGATTACTACAGTCTGCCACGGTACAGACAAACATCGGCATGAAGCCCTCAATGTTAGAAAGAAAAACACGTACTTAAACGAATATGGTTCCAAACGAGGTCTTGATACTGAAGTAGATTTCTATAACTATGCAAACTTAAGTGTAAAGACGAATACAACATACAGAGACGACCATAATGGTCGGAGCCAGGGCTAATACCGAAACAAACGATTCAGAATGGGAGCTAAGACTGATTCACAAGTCTCGAGATCTGATTCAGCTTAGCTGGTGAGCAGACGTCACGTGACCTGTAGTCTACGGATATAGAAGGCGACGTATACAATGACCAATGACAGCACAATATCTTACGGATTATTTTATATGCCGCTTAGATAGTAATTTGAGGAATCCGATATGACAGTGCACTGTTCATGTGCAATGTTAAAGTGCAATGTTAAAGTTCACTAAAGGAATCACAAAAGAGAAACAATGAAAATAAAGAATGCAATAACCGAAGTTAAAGAATTTCAATTAATATCTAGTTAATATATCGTTCACGATCATATTTAACAATGGTTTTTAGCCATGACTATTATTTTTCTTAAACTAAATTAATCTAAAATACTTTCCAAATCATATGACAAAATCCTGACAACTTGGGTGTAACAAAACAAAAGTAAATATGCAGTGTCTGGTGAACATAATAGATGAAATAGAGGATGAAAAGCGAGAAACGAAGATGCGGCCCCTTTACAGCAGTATAGAATGAGCTAGTGAGATATAAGTATGTAAATGAGGTTATTTTATCGGATGATTATCTTAGCATTTAAAGAGTTGCATTGGTTGTAAAGGAAAGCGAAAACCAAAAGAGAACAAACATTAGATATAATTTAAAAAGTTGAACTTTGCAAAAAACACAACGCTTTCATAACTGTAAACTTAATATGCACTGCATATACCAAACTAACATCGGGAACTCCTTACCTTCTGGACGAATCACTTATGCATTTCCCGCGCCAACTCTTGTCAAGTGACAAAAAAACTACAATCAACTGTATCGTAGCCTACCAAGGGCAGCCGGTCTAGCTAGCTCCGTCTGGACAGATCCGGTGCCTTGACCTTGTCATTCTTTTCCTGTTAATTACACTGTTAGGAGCAAGTCAACATCACAAGTTTTTGCGTGATTTTAGCACTCTCTCAGCTTACTTTGAAGCCCTGGTTTTCCCGATTCGGTGATTTTGCTCCCTTTTTAGTCCCTTTGGGACCCCTCTTTTCATCCCGTGTACGTCGGGGAAAGGTTTTTTTCTTTTTCTTTTTCTTCCTCTCGTGTTCGGCCGAAGCGTAGCGTGCTTCGGCGAGTTACCTCCATATTGTTTTGTGTGGGAGTTCGTCGGTCTTGCATCGATTGCGAGGTGTTCTGTTGTTCGCCCCTGCCCGGAAATAGGTGAGCTCATCTTTTCCCCGTGGTCTTTGCTCCGCTGGGGCTGTGGGTCACGTCACCCTTCTTTGCGCGCTCTAGAGCTCTGCCCAAGTGATTTTGGTCACGTAGTCCTTATTTGATACGAAAGCCTTTGGGTTTCCTTCTTCCTTATTAATTCGTATAGAGAAGGTATCGATGAGTTAAGTTTCATTCAGTCTTCGGGCCTGCGTCTGTTCTACCCGCAGGCACAGTTATAGGTGGTGGCTCTAACTTTTTGGCCCGTCTCTTCCTCTTCCTTGGATCCCCGGGTTCCGTTCTGGTTTAGTAGCTACTGTTGACCCTCTAGCTGAACCCCAGTGGAGTCCCTTAGCCTCTGTACTCAGTCTGAGAGAAAGGGGGCTTGAATTTTGTCCGTCGGAAGTTTTTACGGTGGTTTGTGGCCTATCACCCCCGAACGAAAGCTCCTAGAAGTGTGATTGCTGACTTACTCTACTTTGTTCTGGGCTGCTACATCCACTCTGGAATTCTCCGGGGCACGACCAGGTGATCTGGCTCCCCTGCTCCTCCGCCTCAGCGGAGGCTTTTCCTCCCGTTATTAAAGTAGTTTAGCACTACCGTTGCCTAATAACGCTTATACTTTTGTTCTTTCAGATTGAAGCACGTGGTTTCCATGCGCAAGGTGGTCTTAAAGGGATCTTGCCCGCTGGAATGTCTGAATCCGATCGTTCTTCACCCCCTCCTCACCGCCTCTACCGGTAGAATCCTTGCTGATGCTAGCAACGGAAGCGTCTAGTAGATAGACTCCGACAGCGCCGGTCACACTAGCCGACCTGTCGCGGAGTTTCCCCGTGTCGATGGTAGCACAAGCAGGCTTGATTAACGGAGTCCCGTTGTGTTGGCCCAGGCTCTTCCTTCTTCACAAAGGGCTCGGTGCCCCCACTATACCGGACCGGCTTGGCAGGAAGCCTGATGGGGATACACTATCAACATCTCAACCTCAACCGCTTGATAACAGAGGCCCGGATCCTTTCCAGGACTTTGGCGAAAGTAGCGGCCGGTCCCCAGCTAGGAGACAGAAAAAAAACAAGAAAACGGAGACGCACGTCCTCCTCTTCTGAGTCCTCGTCTAGCGAACGGGAGTTCCGTCGGGGACAATTCCCATCACCATTCTTCGGTACGGCCGGAGGAACCATCGTTGGTGTCTCTCCTAATGGCCTAGAAGGAGTCGATCGATGTCCTTTGTCATGGCCCTCAGGTGAACTCTGCTTGTTTACAGGAAGTGTCTAGCTAGCCGCGTGATTCGACCTAGCCCCATCGGGGCCTTACTACAGCTCCAGCTGCTCCATCTCCGATCCGTGAAACGGAAATTGAGATCCATCCCTCGTACTCGTCTTTGGACACGGGTAGCGTTCGTTCTTACAGAATAACGTAGCTCCTCCCGCCTTCTCCAGGAGTCCCCCCGTGTGGGGACAGCTTGAAGGGTATTGTTTTGTTCCTCGGACGATGGCCGCCTTATCTTTCCTGGCCCAGACGTCGAGCCGTCTGGGGACGTACTCTCGTAAGAGGGTTTGTGACGTTTGGTCCGTTAACTAAATGTAACGTACATCTCTTGTGTGACAGATCTTCCCATCGTAGTTCAGCCCGCCAGGTACTGCTGGCTCAGAATTCGGGCTTCTGGGGACGAGTCATGATGTTACCCCCGCCCTCCCTTAATCACTACACGTATACGAGTAACCAGTGGCGCTTTGAGTGTTTTTTTCTGCGTCGGTGAAACGCCCTCCCGCTTTGGGATTGTCGGACATTGTCTCCGGCGCTCTTATGGGCGCCCATTTCCGTATCGGACCTATTCGGAGACTCGTTCCAATCGGACGTTAAGCAGGACGTATTGAGGAGAGATATAACTCCTGTAAAACCAACCAACCTCCTCCTCCCTTGCCACCTCGCAGGAGAGCCTCAGAACCATCTACGAACGAACGAGGCTCAAGTTCGGCCTTTTCAAGCTGCCGTAGGGGCGCAATGCGAAGAACCCGACACCTTCTATTACCGGCGGAGGGCAGGGGAGGGGTCTTTCCTTTCATAAATGACTACTCGCCGAGCCCGGACCTCCTTCCACCAGCCTCCTAGGTGGGGGAGTCTCCTGGCGTTTGCCGGCGAAATGGAACAGCGTCACAAGGGACCGATGGATCCAGGAGGGATACGGACTAGAATTAACTTCACGGCCACCACATCCGGGTCACGCTGGGTCACACCGGAAAGGACTTCACTTCTTATTTTCTTTTCGTTTTTGTGTTGAATATACGATGTATGTAGGCTCGAGTTTCATATGTACTTGGTTGTGCATAGGCCTTAGGCTGTTTAGCACCGTATAGAACTGTGTCCCGGCGCTAAGGCTGCGGGTCACGTGAATCTAGTTTGCGTGCTCTAGTGCTCTGCTAAAGTGGTTTTGGTCACGTAGTCCTTTTTGATACGAAAGCCTTCGGGTTCCCTATTTCCTTATTTTTTCTTATGGAGAAGGTATCGATGAGTTTTGTTTCATTAAAGCCTTCGGGCCTGCGTCTGTTCAACCCGATGACACAGTTATAGGTGGTGACTCTAACTTTTGGCTAGTCTCTTCCTCGTCCTTGGACCCTCCGGGTTCCCTATTGGTTTATAAGCTACTGTTGACCCTCTAGCTGGACCCCAGTGGAGTCACTTAGCCTCTGTCTTCAGTCTGAGAGAAAGTGGGGCCTGAATTTTGTCCGTCGGAAGTTTCTACCGTGCTTTTTGGCCCATAACCCACAACGGAAAGCTCCCAGAGGTGTGGTTGTTGACTTACTCTACTTGTTTCTGGGCTGCTACATCCACTCTGGTACCTTAGGGAGTTCTCCGGGGGCACGGCCAGGTGGTCTGGTCCCCCTGCTCCTCCGCCTCAGAGGAGGCTTTTCCTCCCGTTATTTAAGTAGTTTTTCACTACCGTTGCCTTATATCGTTCATGCCTTTGTTCTTTCAGATCGAAGCACGTGGTGTCCATACGCATGTTGATCTTAAGGTAATCTTGCCCGCTGAAATGTCTGAATCCGTTCGTTCTCCACCTCCTCCTCACCGCCTCTACCGGTAGCATCCTTGCTGATGCTAGCGACGGGAGCGTCTATTAGATAGACTCCGTCAACGCCGGCCACGCTGGCCGACCTGTCGCGGAGTTCCCCAGTTTCGATGGTAGCACAAGCAGGCTTGATTAACGGAGTTCCATTGTGTCGGCCCATGCTCTTCCTTCTTCACAAAGGGCTCAGGGCAATCACCTTTACCGGACCGGCTTGTAAGGAAGCCTGATGGGATCCACTATCAACCTCTTAATCTCAACCGCTTGATACCAGAGGCCTGGATCCTTTCCAGAACCTTGCCGAAATTAGCGGCCGGTCCCCAACTAGGAGACAGAGGAAACAAGAAAACGGAGACGCACATCCTCCTCTTCTGAATCCTCGTCTAGTGAACGGGAGTTTCGTCGGAGGCGGAGAAACAACTCCCATCACCACTCTTCGGTACGGCCGGAGGAACCATCGGTGGTGTCTCTCCTAACGGCCTTGAAGGAGTCGATCGATGCCCTCTGTCAGGGCCCTCAGGTGGACTCTGCTTGTTTGCAGATAGTGTCTAGTTCGCCGCTTGGTTCGACCTAGCCCCATCGGGGCCTTACTACAGCTCCAGCTGCTCCTTCTCCGATCCGTGAACCGGAAATTGAGCATCATCCCTCGGACTCGTTTTCGGACACGGGTAGCGTTCGTTCTTATAGAATAACGAAACTCCTCCCGCCTTCTCCCGGAGTCCCCCCGTGAGGGCACAGTTTGAAGTGTTTTTTTATTTGTCCCTCAGACGATGGCCGCCTTATCTCTCCTGGCCCAGACGTCTGGGGACGTCCCATCGTAAGAGTGTTAGGGACATTTGGTTCGTTAACTAAATGTAACGTACATATTTTTGTGTGACAGATCTTCCCGTCGCAGTTCAGCCCGCCAAGTACTACTGGCTTAGAATTCGGGCTCCGGGGGACGAGCCACGATGTAAACCCCCCCCCCCCCCCGGCCTCTCTTATTCCCTCAGTTAGAAGAGTAACCAGTGGCGCTTCGAGCGGTTTACTCTGCGTCGGTGAAACGCCCTACCGCTATTGGGATTGTCGGACATTGTCTCCGGCGCTCTTATGGGCGCCCCTTTCCGTATCGGACCTTTTCGGAGACTCATTCCAATCGGACGTTAAGCAGGACGTATTGAGGAGAGATATAACTCCTGTAAAACCAACCAACCTCCTCCTCCCTTGCCACCTCGCAGGAGAGCCTCAGAACCATCTACGAACGAACGAGGCTCAAGTTCGGCCTTTTCAAGCTGCCGTAGGGGCGCAATGCGAAGAACCCGACACCTTCTATTACCGGCGGAGGGCAGGGGAGGGGTCTCTCCTATCGTAAATGACTACTCGCCGAGCCCGGACCTCCTTCCGCCGGCCTCCTAGGTGGGGGAGTCTCCTGGCGTTTGACGGCGAAATGGAACAGCGTCACAAAGGACCGATGGATCCAGGAGGGATACGGACTAGAATTAACTTCACGGCCACCACATCCGGGTCACGCAGGGTCACACCGGAAAGAACTTCACTTCTTATTTTCTTTTCGTTTTGTGTTGAATATACGATGTATGTAGGCTCGAGTTTCATATGTACTTGGTTGTGCATAGGCCTTAGGCTGTTTAGCACCGTATAGTACTGTGTCCCGGCGCTAAGGCTGCGGGTCACGTGACCCTAGTTTGCGTGCTCTAGAGCTCTGCTCAAGTGGTTTTGATCACGTAGTCCTTATTTGATACGAAAGCCTTCGGATTTTCTTCTTCCTTATTTTTTCGTATGGACAAAGTATCGATGAGTTTTGTTTCATTTAGCATTCGGGCCTGCGTCTGTTCAACCCGCTGGCACAGTTATTGATGGTGACTCTAACTTTTTGGCCCGTCTCTTCCTCATCCTTGGACCCTAAGGGTTCCGTTTTGGTTAAGAAGTTACTGTTGACCCCAGCTGGGCCCAATTGGAGTCCCTTAGCATCTGTCTTCAGTCTGAGAGAAAGTGGGGCTTGAATTTTGTCCGTCGGAGGTTTTTACCATGCTTTTTGGCCAATAATCTGCGAACAGAAGATTCTAGAGGTGTGGTTGTTGACTTACTCTACTTTGTTCTGGGCTGCTTCATCCACTCTGGTACCTTAGGGAGTTCTCCGGGGCCACGACCAGGTGGCCTGGTACCCCTGCTCCTCCGCCTCAGCGGAGGCTTTTCCTCCCGTTATTTAAGTAGTTTTTCACTACCGTTGCCAAATAACGCTTAGGCTTTTGTTCTTTCAGATCGAAGCACGTGGTGTCCATACGCATGTTGATCTTAAGGTAATCTTGCCCTCTGAAATGTCTGAATCCGATCGTTCTCCACCTCCTCCTCACCGCCTCTACCGGTAGCATCCTTGCTGATGCTAGCGACGGGAGCGTTTATTAGATAGACTCCAACAACGACGGCCACGCTGGCCGACCTGTCGCGGAGTTCCCCCGTTTCGATGGTAGCACAAGCGGGCTTGATTAACGGAGTTCCATTGTGTCGGCCCATGCTCTTCCTTCTTCACAAATGGCTCGGGGCGGACCGGCTTGGCAGGAAGCATGATGAGGATCCACTATCAACCTCTCAACCTCAACCGCTTGATTCCAGTGCCTGGATCCTTTCCAGAACCTTGCCGAAAGTAGCGGCCGGTCCCCAACTAGGAGACAGAGGAAACAAGAAAACGGAGACGCACATCCTCCTCTTCTGAGTCCTCGTCTAGTGAACGGGAGTTCCGTCGGAGACGGAGAAACAACTCCCATCACCACTCTTCGGTACGGCCGGAGGACCCATCGGTGGTGTCTCTCCTAACGGCCTTGAAGGAGTTGATCGATGCCCTCTGTCAGGGCCCTCAGGTAGACTCTGCTTGTTTGCAGGTAGTGTCTAGTTGGCCGCTTGATTCGACCTAGCGCTATCGGGTCCTTACTACAGCTCCAGCTGCTCCTTCTCCGATCCGTGAACCGGAAATTGAGTATCATCCCTCGGACTCGTTTTCGGACACGGGTAGCGTTCGTTCTTACAGAATAACGAAACTCCTCCCGCCTTCTCCCGGAGTCCCCCCGTGAGGGGACAGTTTGAAGTGTTTTTTATTTGTCCCTCGGACGATGGCCGCCTTATCTTTCCTGGCCCAGACGTATTGGGACGTCCTCTCGTAAGAGTGTTAGGGACGTTTGGTTCGTAAACTAAATGTAACGTACATTTTTTTTGTGTGACAGATATTCCCGTCGTAGTTCATCCCGTTAGGTACTACTGGCTTAGAATTCGGGCTCCGGGGGACGAGCCACGATGTAACCCCCCACCCCCGGCCTCTCTCATTCCCTACACTTAGAAGGGTAACCAGTGGCGCTTCGAGCGGTTTACTCTGCGTCGGTGAAACGCCCTCCCGCTTTGGGATTGTCGGACATTGTCTCCGGCGCTCTTATGGGCGCCCATTTCCGTATCGGACCTTTTCGGAGACTCGTTCCAATCGGACGTTAAGCAGGACGTATTGAGGAGAGATATAACTCCTGTAAAACCAACCAACCTCCTCCTCCCTTGCCACCTCGCAGGAGAGCCGCAAAACCATCTAACGAACGAACGAGGCTCACGCTCGGCCTTACCAATCCGCCGTAGGGGCGCAATGCGAAGAACCCGACACCTTCTATTACCGGCGGAGGGCAGGGGAGGGGTCATCCCTTTCGTAAATGACTACCCGCCGAGCCCGGACCTCCTTCCGCCGGCCTCCTAGGTGGGGGAGTCTCCTGGCGTTTGCCGGAGAAATGGAACATGGTCACAAGGGACCGATGGATCCAGGAGGGATACGGACTAGAATTAAATTCACGGCCACCACATCCGGTCACACAGGGTCACACCGGAAAGGACTTAACTTCTTGTTTTCTTTTGGCTTTGTTTTGAATATACCATGTATGTAGGTCAAATTTTTATTTGTACCTGGTTGTGCATAGGCCTTAGGCTGTTTAACACCGTAGTACTGTGTCCCGGCGCTAAGGCTGCGGGTCACGTGACCCTAGTTTGCGTGCTCTAGAGCTCTGCTCAAGTGGTTTTGGTCACGTAGTCCTTATTTGATACGAAAGCCTTCGGATTTTCTTCTTCCTTATTTTTTTCGTATGGACAAAGTATCGATGAGTTTGTTTCATTTAGCATTCGGGCCTACGTCTGTTCAACCCGCTGGCACAGTTATAGGTGGTGACTCTAACTTTTTGGCCCGTCTCTTCCTCATCCTTGGACCCTATGGGTTCCGTTTCGGTTAAGAAGTTACTGTTGACACCAGCTGGGCCCAATTGGAGTCTCTTAGCATCTGTCTTCAGTCTGAGAGAAAGGGGGCTTGAATTTTGTCCGTCGGAGGTTTTTACCATGCTTTTTGGCCAATAATCCCAGAACAGAAATTGCTAGAGGTGCGGTTGTTGACTTACTCTACTTTGTTCTGGGCTGCCTCATCCACTCTGGTACCTTAGGGAGTTCTTCGGGGCCACGACCAGGTGGCCTGGTACCCCTGCTCCTCCGCCTCAGCGGAGGCTTTTCCTCCCGTTATTTAAGTAGTTTTTCACTACCGTTGCCAAATAACGCTTAGGCTTTTGTTCTTTCAGATCGAAGCACGTGGTGTCCATACGCATGTTGATCTTAAGGTAATCTTGCCCTCTGAAATGTCTGAATCCGATCGTTCTCCACCTCCTCCTCGCCGCCTCTATTGGTAGCATCCTTGCTGATGCTAGCGACGGGAGCGTTTATTAGATAGACTCCGACAACGACGGCCACGCTGGCCGACCTGTCGCGGAGTTCCCCCGTTTCGATGGTAGCACAAGCGGGCTTGATTAACGGAGTTCCATTGTGTCGGCCCATGCTCTTCCTTCTTCACAAAAGGCTCGGGGCGGACCCCCCCCCCCTATACCGGAACGGCTTGTAAGGAAGCCTGATGGGATCCACTATCAACCTCTCAACCTCAACCGCTTGATACCAGAGGCCTGGATCCTTTCCAGAACCTTCCCGATAGTAGCGGCCGGTCCCCAACTAAGAGACAGAGGAAAGAAGAAAACGGAGACGCACATCCTCCTCTTCTGAGTCCTCGTCTAGCGAACGGGAGTTCCGTCGGAGACGAAGAAACAACTCCCATCACCACTCTTCGGTACGGCCGGAGGACCCATCGGTGGTGTCTCTCCTAACGGCCTTGAAGGAGTCGATCGATGCCCTCTGTCAGGGCCCTCAGGTGGACTCTGCTTGTTTGCAGGTAGTGTCTAGTTCGCCGCTTGGTTAGACCTAGCGCCATCGGGGCCTTACTACAGCTCCAGCTGCTCCATCTCCGATCCGTGAACCGGAAATTGAGTATCATCCCTCGGACTCGTTTTCGGACACGGGTAGCGTTCGTTCTTACAGAATAACGTAACTCCTCCCGCCTTCTCCCGGAGTCCCCCCGCCAGGTACTGCTGGCTTAGAATTCGGGCTCCGGGGGACGAGCCACGATGTAACCCCCCCCCCAGCCCTCCCTTATTCCCTACAGTTAGAAGAGTAACCAGTGGCGCTTCGAGCGGTTTACTCTGCGGCGGTGAAACGCCCTACCACTATTGGGATTGTCGTAAAAGACTACTCGCCGAGCCCGGACCTCCTTCCGCCGGCCTCCTAGGTGGGGGAGTCTCCTGGCGTTTGCCGGCGAAATGGAACAGCGTCACAATGGAGCGATGGATCCAGGAGGGATACCGACTGGTGTTCACTTCCCGGCCACCACCTCCAGCTACTTTACGGGTCACATCGGAAAGGACTTTACTTCTTATTATCTTTTGGTTTTGTTTTGAATATACCATTTATGTCCCAGTCATCACAACCTTGTGGGCCCATGCGAGTTCTACGTAGAGAAACGTGGGGTTAACTTGGGTGTGAGCTAACCATGGATTACCATATTTTGGGCCATGTGGGGTTTGACATGAGTTATGAAGTGGGAAAATCACTGTGTATAAACCAAGGGGAGATCACACTAATTCCCATGTAAGTACAATATGGGCTTCAAACGGCCAATTGATTTGATTATACCGTGTGATATTCATATTGGCCTCATGTGGGTCCTATGGTACTCTGAGTTGGAGGAGCACCGACATATTATCGAGGGCACCAATAATTAAATGAGGAGCACAATACTTATGTGCTATGACTTGTAAAGCTTTTGTTCGCATGATGGTGGGAAAAATTATGGGAGTGAGGTGGGAGAACACTAGTCTGAAAGTGGAGGAGCATGTCCCCTGGATGAAGCCTGGCTACCGGACTGCTAAGGAGGGGTTCATGTTCAAATGGAGTCATATAGCCACCTTAGACAAATGCTCAGTGAATGGTAAAGACTGATATTCACTGCAAGTCGACTTGATCATGTTATCATGTATCTTAATTTAATATTAATTATTAAAAGGTACCTCATGGTAATGCAAAAACCAATATGCCATTATTGCTGTGTATAAGTTGATGATGTAGGTGCTTGGAAATAGGTCAACACGCAAAACGATTTTGGATAAAACTTCTGAAATGTTATATTATCTGTATTTCTTCTTGGCTTAGGAGGGGGGAGGGGGTTGGCTAGTGTTTCAGAGCAGAAGGCCTCCCCACTGCCTCATCCCACATATGCCAACTAATTAAATTATATCTGTTGCTCGCCTTGCAGTTGGAGTGTGATCATTATTATACGAAGACAAGTATTCTAAAAAGCTGAGCAAACCTTGAATATATTCCAAGTGTCAAACTGAAGTTTGAATGCAATGGAAAAATTCAATGCACGGTTTCACTGTAGCTGCTAGTACTAGAAAGTCATTTCTCCTTTTTTCATATTTTGATTCGTTTCTTATTTGATTTGTAATTTTGGGCAACCTTTGGCCCCATGAAACCTCCCCCAAACCTGTTTGTGCACTGTGTACTGGTCAGCAAGAAGTTTTAGCAAAAGAATTGAAATTACATAATTAATAATATAGCCTGTATAGCCTATATTCAATTTTGTGAAGATGAAAGGTGACATTACTATACATTATTCTCTCTATACTCTTTGTCCTAGGTCTAGTCCGGTCACACAAGTTTGTTTGTATGGCAACTTGCACTAATTAGAAATTTATCGGCACGATAATATACTGCACAATACTACATTCATAGTAAGCTCACTATGCATATTTTAGCTTTCTTGGACATTTGCTTAAGACACATTCAGGAAGAAAAAGGATGAACTCCATAGCTTCATTTTTTTATGAGACACTCTCATTAAATCCACCCAATTGACTGCATCTGGCTAAAATCATCTATCTACTTAAAATACAGCTGAGAGTATTTGTTATTGTTCCAATAATGATATTATGGAAGCTTAGATATTATGTAACGCTCAAAGCATAGACAATACACTATTTTCTGTGTTTGTTGAAATGTCTAATTATGCAATTTTCAGACATGTTTGCTTGAAGGATGTTGCTCGATTCGGTACAGTTATACCCTGTAATACATGTGATATCAAATGTGATCAGAGGTGGCCTCTATCACACACTAGTCTATATTTTACTCTGGTCAGCGTGCAGGGAAATACAAATATACACCCGATACATATAGAGAACACAGTTACTACTGTAAATCTTAAAGTTTTGTACCACCGTAAAACTGGATCGTGCTGTAAATCGGTAGCATGTGCTATTATGATTACAGTAAGAACTGAGGATAAGTGTAATTCCAACAAATCCAGTTGTTCGGGATTTGTTGAAATTACAAATATCCGCAGTTCTTACTGTAAATCTAATAGCACATGCTACCGATTTATCAGACTTGTCAGGACAATCCAGTATTTACTGTGGTACAAAACTTTAAGATTTACAGTAGTTACTGTAATCTCTGGGGAATCGGCTGAAATATACCATGACTGAAATATTCGAAGATATCATTTATATCCTCCCAGTTGTGGTGGATGAGTGGTTCAAATCAGTGGCGGAGCTAGGGGTATTGGTCAGAGGGGGCGAGAATGGTCTGTAGGGGCGCTTTCGACAATATCCAAGCGGAGCGCCACCACAGGTTGGTGCGGAGCGTACAGAAATTTTTTGAGTAAAGATACTCCCTAGATCGCCGGAAATGACCCTTTCCGGGCCTTGCTAATTTGCAGATAATGTGACAAATGTCAATAGGTAGATGAGAGCACAATAAAAAAAGGCAATAATCGCGAATAAGTGAAAAGTGGTAAAAAGCTGAAAAGGGCGCCAGCAGTCCATTTGAGTCCGTCAGGGGGGGAGGGGGCGTGCGCCCCCCTGACTGTATGAACGCTCCGCCTCTGGTTCAAATCCTTGAACCGTCAATACTTCTATGACCAGTAGTATATGTCAGACAGAGTCTGATTCCCCACCGGATCAATGATAAGTGGTTTTTACCATGGTTTTCCATATGAGCTGGCCTTCCAAGGGAAAATATTCCAACTGTTACTTAAAGTTGATGACTGTTAGTTCCTACCTGACATGAAGTTGTTATTTAAAAGCCTTAACCATCTTTGACATACCTGGTGATTATCATCATATAATAATGGCCATTCAAAGTCATTGTGTCATCGCAGATGTTTTCGCTGTGTATCGTTGCCATATTTGAGACGAAATAGGCAATATGTCATAGATAATACAAGTGATAATACAAGCAACTAGCGTGTTGCACTGCATGAGGTGGAACGTTTGTCTTGTGACAATGTGTCAAAAAAAGTGAGCCATTCCAATCTCTTATCATATTTCATTAAAGGTCAATTTGGTGAAAAGACTGGACAATCAGGGGTTGCATCTGTTCTTGGAGTTATCAAATGAAAGACACACATAAATGAATGTATAATGCCTAAATGACCCTTACTTCCGTAATGGCATAATCTTATATAAAACTGATTTTAGTAAACGTGTGGGCAAAAGTTTATGACGTTAATAGGAATGTTCGCCACACTCTGACCTGCTCGTCGAGGTTAACATAACAAGTAGTTCGCGAGGTTTTGCGAAGGTTCCCGACGCAAATTTACACTTTTATTTCAGAGAAATCCCAGATACTTACGACGGATTGTGTGGTTTATCACACCTCATACTAGCAAAAATTATATCGATCAGTTTCACAATTTAACAAGACAAAGTGTCGGGTAATCCCGACGTTTTTGGTTTAACTCTAATTCTATACTCAGAACAGGAATAAAACAGCATATCTGTTTCATGTTCTAAATACCGTCGAAAAGCATCGGATAATCCGACGGTACAAAGAACGTACATTCACGGCAACAACATTTACAATAGTTCTGGTTATACAGTAGTAAGTTTTTCGGTTTTCGCATATACCCAATACTCCAATCCCGATACAGACATGCAATGCTAACAACAGAAGCATAGCTATAATTAGCAAGTGTTTTGTGTTTTTAAAAGATTCGTAGTTTTTGGAATGATTCAGTAGGGGCTTTCCATGTGTTATAAATTTGTTCTCAGACGAGCCCTCAGGAGCACTGTGGAAGTTAGTTGGATAAGCTGCAACTGTAGACTAGTTGTATAGTTTTATCAAATGTTGTCCAGCGTCAAATAAGTTACTTCATACATTGTGATATTTCTTATAGTACAATGAATTTCATTGTGAGACTCTCATTATATAATAAGTGCCTCTGACAAGTATAATTACATTCTTACCCCATAGTAAAATCAGTGAGTACTTTATTTAAAATAGGAAATTGAAACTGCAATTCGATTATCTTGTAATACCTTTCATGAATTTTATATCATGCTTTAATATACCGATATGGTTTGAGTGGATTATCACTTCATAAATATGTTTCAATCCGTCACCTGTAACCGAAAGTATTATAGATGCATCTGACAACATCAAAGATAGTGGCATTAGCTGTGTTAATATTCGACTTTTATTAAATTTTAAATAAAGCAGTAAATTACATGATGGTAAAAAATAAGGAACAAAATTAGCACCATCAAAACGATTACTGCATGGGATACTGAATGGTTTATGTAAAATATCACTCAACTAGCGCAAGGTATTGAGGTTTAACGTATAGTAATATAAAATTGCCATATTTAAGTCTTCATGTGTACTACCATCAGCCATCAAATTATTTATTTCAATTAAAATAATTTCAAACACGTAGAATTGAATAAATTCACAATTTTACCTTTCCGTTTGTTTACCTCATTCTAAGTTACATGAGGACTTTATGTTACTCTTGATATGCCCAGAACTGGCCTAGAACAATGGAGATTAACAAAAATACTGAAACTTACCTTCACTTATGTAAGCTTTCAGAATATCCTTTGATGAGAGTTAGTACACACTGTGTAAATGTAATTTTCTCTTCAATGTCGTTGATCCACGACCATGAGAAGATACCGGTATCAAGGGCGGCGGAACCGGGGGGGCACAGGGGGCACGTGCCCCCCCACTTTTCCTCAGGTTAAAAATGTGCCCTTTTTCTACATAAAAATTTCAAAATAAAAAAAAGAGTTTACAAAGCGAAACCCACGTCGAATGAAATATTTCGGGAAGTTTTAAATGTTTACTACCACAGGCGTAGGAGCCCAATTTGATTTGGGGGGGGGCTGTAACGACTTGCCCGAAAAATAGTACCAAACCGCGTCCAACATGTTAATGTGCATATCATATATGCATGCGTTGGTTATTACATCACATGCCAATAGAATACAATCATTTGCCGTGTTATAACCCTTCCAAATTGGTTATAATTATTGGGAAAGTCGTTACAAAAATAATGATCATAATAATATCACTTTAACCATTGAAAAACACATAGAAAATTATTTTTCTTTCAGTATTTTGACATATTTCATTTGCTTTCATGCATGTATCGATCGCGTGTGCAGGGACTTGGACTTTATAATGATTTCACCTCATTTTGTCTTTTTCCTTGTTTCCCAATTTGCACATTACATATTGTAGTGCTAGTATGCATTGTTTCCTTGAGGGGTGGGGGTGGCGATGATGGAGTGATGTGTATTTGCAAATAAGATAATACAATAAGAGTTATAAAGGGTACTAAATATCAGGCTGCATCAGTCCAATCGAATTTCTGCAAAGTGCCCTTCGACGTTGGTGCCCCCCCCCCCCCCAGATTAAAAGTGCTTCCGCCGCCCTTGACCGGTATTGTAAGATATAACGAGTAAGTGTTTGTGAGATACCAAAGTTTATAACAATCCAACTGACGTTGACGAATTCAATCAGAACATAAAAGTCATGTAATCCGTTTTCAATACTGTCTTTAATATTGAATATCCACTACCACAATATCTCAACTACTCGCATCAGCTCATGAAGACATTCTGCTGAATTTCCATGGACATTTTTTTTTTAATAACATCTAACAGTGTCTGAAATACTGTTATACTAACATATCCCAAAGAAAATAAAAACGTATGTCAACGTGTACACCATTAGATATTTAGGCAAAAGATATCAAAAGCGAACACAAATGATTGTTTACAAGTAGGCTCCAAAGTTTCCAGAATTTCCCAAAAAAACTATTTATAAATAGCGTGCATAGCAGCCGATGGCAAAAATATTGGTTTTCAGAAATAAAAAAAATGAATTTGTGTTGAAACCTCTACCCGTCATTGTCATTTGAACTTCCTCTTTTAGTTCATACCATTAGTTTTTACTTTAAAGAACCGCAAAAATTGATACACCCAGCTAACCACGACTGAATCCTTTATAGTGCGTGCAGTCTGTTTACGTCAATGATGTGTGACGGTAGCGAGCAACAATGTTATTTAGGTGTTATTTCTAAATCGGTTAGTTAAACAAAGCAGCACTGGCATTCATCGCCCAAGGTAACGGAGACAATCACATAGAAATTTGTTATAATTATTCATTCAGTTGTGGAGACAAAGATAAGTAAGCAAGCATTACCGTATTCGCGGGAACCAGAATGTGTGCCAAAAAAAACCCCGCGTATTTTCACAAAACGTTTTTTCAAGTATGACAATGCAAATGCTGTCTGAACTTTGTGGTTTCTTCCTTCATCAGCAACCAGTGGCGTAGCTACGGGGGGGGGGCATGGGGGCGACAGCCCCCCATGAACAGTGGCGTCACCAGACTTTTCAGTCTGGGGGGCACAGGGGGCACCAGCATTTGATGGGGGGCACTTAGGTGGATACGGATCGCCGTCCTGGGGGAGGGGTCTAAGGGGAGGGGGTGCCTCCTCCAGGCGCGGCAGAACGGGAAAAAAATTTTGGGGTGGGGGGCTAATGTGTAGAGACTATCTAAGCGGAGCGCCACCATCAGTTGGCGCGGAGCGTACAAGAAAATTTTGGGTTTTTCAAACCCCCAGATGGCCGGAAACGGCACTTCCCGAGTGTTTTATGCTGCGAATACCTAGCCCTAAAATATGGGTCTCAACCCTGCAATTTCTCAGATTGCACGTAAAAGTCTGTAAAAACATTGTAATTTGTATATTTCGATGGTATTTTAAGTGAGTAGCTATTACTCGTAGTGTACTCGCAAAGACGTTTTTGAGTGTAGTAAGGGGATGTTGGAGAACTGGCTGAAATGAAGCAAGTCATTGGCCTAAGACGAAGTTGTGTTGCGCTTACCGGTACTCACACTCACTGCTTCCACTTTTCACGGGGCGTGAAGACGCGGTTGGGGTGACAATGTGGTCTATAGCCAGGGGACGGGCCGAGGGTCCCCCCAGCATTTACTAAAATTATTACACCTATATAGTATACGTGTGCATCGGACAGATCGACAAGTATGCATTGAAAAATGGGCAGATGCACGTTTCGGAGCTTTGGTAAATATTGGGGGGGCTTATCATGCATTTGCCCCCTCAAGTTTTTTCATTGGGGGCTGAGCCCCCCAAGTCCCCCCCCCGGATCCGCCGCCACTGCCCCCTCCCCTTTGGAAAATTTTCGCATACGGAGGATGGGCAAAATGCTGCCACATTTGATGCTAAATTCGATCTGAAGATATCTCCAGAAATTGCTATTTTTGAGGTAATGATTTTAACAAGGAGCAGAATTTTGCAGAGGATATGAACCACATGCTGTCGATATTATGCCTAACCCTATATCAATAGAACCTACATTTGTTGAATTAATGTGTGCATGACCCCCGACTCCTTTCTTGTCCTCGTTTTCGCCCATTATCTATTAAGATGTAACAGGTTCCAGCATCGTTATTGGCTCCTACCAGGGATCTCACCATGCAATCCAAAGTTTGATCACACATCGAGTATGGCTCAGTATGCAGGTGTGAACATTCGCCATTTGTTCCTACAAGCATCTGACCTCAAATGACCTCTGCACCCCCTACATAACAGGGTTAATATATGGGTCCACAAATATAGGCAAGTATGGTGCCTGCGGACCCTCACATTCTCACATTTCGTCAGCTCCTAACCTGTCAACCTCAGACCAAGGCAACATATTGCAGTACCCTCCCTTCTCACAGTCATGTAGCTCGCGAAGCGGACGTGTATATCCGCTGGTATGGCGTGAGCACTGACACATTCAATGTAAATATCGACACCTGTTGTGATGGCGCGGGTTACGACTTCGATACCCGACGTTCAAGGATAAACTTTTTCATTTTTTTCGCAGCTCATTTGAAGAAAATACGAATTACTGTGCTTCTTTGTCCTTATGAAAAACCAACTCAGATGATGGTAGTTGAATATAACAAAATATATATATATATTTTTTTACCAACCCAAATCTCAGATGGGGGCACTAGGTTTTCCAGGGGGGGCACGTGCCCCCCCTGGCCCCCCCCCCCTTGGCGACGCCACTGCCCATGAAAGCTTGTCGCCCCCCCCCCCACTGGGATTTTGGGTGTCGAAAAAAAAAATTACATGTGCGGAAAAAATATCATTAGTCTGAATGGTCTCGAATCTCTCATGAACGACCCTTCGACCGCGGACCGGCAGTAGGCTATAGTTGCTGAAAAACCTTACGTGACATAGCGCATAGGCCGCCGAAGTCTACAGTAGTCGCACTGTACTGAAAACGCATGTTAACGACCGTCGAATAATATAATTCCTGCTCTACAATAATGTTTACTACTGAATCTGTGTGTTCGACTGTTCGGGCAAACTTTGCCTTTGTCACTCTTTTTTAAAATATCCATATTCCCTAACATACAAATAAATACTAATACAAACAGCCAATCAGTATCTTGTAACCAGTGCGCATTAACTTACTGATCAAACAAGCTAGTGAGCAATACTATACCCTTATAGAAAGGTGGTTTCCAGGTACTTGAATGCCAAAGAAGATGTTAAAAGGTAAAAAATGCTGACATCATAGACATGTTTCTCACATCATTGCTCGCGTCATTGCCTCGATACCCTGTTACATTTTCAATCGGGTTTTCACCTCTGGGAGGTACCCCGATGCTCTTAAAACCGCTAAAAAACCAAAGTTTCAAGAAAGGAGACAACACTATCGCTGAGAACTACCGGCCAACAGTGGCGGAGCTTCCAAACAGTCAGGGGCGGATGCCCCCCCCCCCCTGACGGACTCAAATGGACTGCTGGCGCCCTTTTCAGCTTTTTAGCACTTTTTACTTATTCGCGAATATTGACTTTTTTATTGCACTCTCATCTACCTATTGACATTTGTCACATTTTGTTGGTGTAGTTTACTGACAAATGCTCTATCGTACGGCGATATTTAATTTATCGGCTGAAATTCTGTCCAAGAACTGTACGGGAATTTCGATCTATTTTTTCGAAAACATGAGCACTCACAAAGATACTACAAGGATTGTGATGAAGCGCATGTACTTTCAACACCCATATAAACTTCCGACTTGTCACAAATGGCGATGACACCTATTTATTCTTCGTTTATCTGCAAATTAGCAAGGCCCGGAAAGGGTCATTTCCGGCGATCTAGGGAATATCTTTACACAAAAAAATTCTGTACGCTCCGCGCCAACCTGTGGTGGCGCTCCGCTTAGATAGTGTCGAAAGCGACCCCTACAGGCCATTCTCGCCCCCCTGACCAATACCCCTAGCTCCGCCACTGCCGGCCAGTCAGTCTATCACCCTAATAATATTTCAGACGCAATCTTTGATGTCAGTTTGACATATAGTCCGGTCATTTCAGTATGTTACTTGGCTGAAAGCCCAGTCAATCTTTCTTTATTTTCCACGCGCAATTTGCAGATTTGTCGAAAAATGTCAATGCCGGTGTCAAACTCACAAAAGATATGTCATGATATTTCAAAGTAACTTACCAGATTGTTTTTTTTTTCTATTTCACTAAACTATTTGATGACCATATCAAAACATGGGATCTCAAAATAAAGGATGTTGAGAAAACTTTAGAGCAGCTTAGAAGGCCTGGGAAGTGTCATTTCCAACGATCTAGGAGGCCTTTTTAGCTAAAAATTTTCGCTACGCTGCGCGCCAACTCATGGTGGCGCTCCGCTTAGATAGTAACAAGAAAATGGTCAAGCCCCCCCAGGAAATATTCAAGCCCCCCCCCCAGCGCCCCCACTGAAGAAATCCTGGCTACGCCACTGTCAGCAACAGTAAAAGTATATATTTCTATAAGAAAGTTTATTGCAGTGAACTTGAAGCAAGTCCAAATCGGCATTTTTTCTTCAACGATCAATGTCAACGGGAGATAACTGTTTGAAATCGCTTACTATTTTTACGTATATTATGTACGGAGATTTTTCAGGTGCGGTGACTTTTTACGAAGTGTAATGATACGAACTGAACTTTCAAGGGAACAAACGTAACATAATATTTTTGGCGAAATAACATTTCATATCTCGAAATGAACAACAGGAAGTTTATTGGATTAATTTTTTTTTTTTTAAATTGATAATTCTCGAGACCTGACCAATGAAAGCTGTAAGTCCGACACTCAGTAATCGATCGATAATAATAATAATAATTGTCAGTGCCAAGCGCTATCTTAACTTGTTAGCGATACTAACACATGTTTACACTGATATGTAGTCTGATGTCATGTCAAGTGAAAGTTACAGATTGTCAGCAATGCCATTATTTATTGTCGTGTCCTAAACAATGCTTACAATGTTTCACCGTCTTATGTTTTCACATATATCATGTTTTAAACACTTTTGACGAACCACAATTTAAATTGATCGTTTTTGCTGTAAAAAACCAACAGTAACACTATACGGCAATATTCTAAGTTAGGCCATACTACCTAGGCTTATATCACACAAACCATTAGCGGGGGGGAAATGGCAGAGTCAAGATAACGCTTTTGCGAGTAGAATTTTAGACTCGGTTGCCAGTTGGCGAGTATTTAAAAAAAAAATCGAGGCCTGGTTCTTATGTATTTCAACTGTGCAGGAAGTGTTAAAAGGCTTCTTATGCAAGGTAAAAGTTAAACAAGTGTTACGTGAACTAGGAAGATAATTTTGAAGAGTGCCAGACCGGCATTGATAGTATACACTCTTCTTTACAGAATAGTTCACGATTGAAGGATATAAAAAGAGACATTGTCAGTCTAAAATGAATAATGAATAGTTACATCTGTCACATAAGTTTATGCTAAATTCCTGGTGTCCCTCCCTTTTGTTGACGTGCCTCACTCGGTGCATTGGAGTACCTGTGTCGCAAATAAAGAGTTACTAAATTCCGGGTGTCTCGGCTCCTTATTGTTGGTATGTTTCACTTAGATGTATCGGTATACCTAGGCTTACAAATTGTACGAGCCGTTACGTCATAATTAGATTCGTGTTTTATGCAAAGTTAATGTTAGGGTTGGGTACAGGAAAGTTAGTTAGTTGCATTCCATCTGGTAACCATATCACGTCGGAGAGAGACGTATTTTCTCCGTTATTGAGAACGGGAGTTAACAATTTCAATTAAAAGGCAATGAGGTCTTAAATTGTGATAATCTAATATTGTCACTGAGGACAATTTTGTGTACTTGTTATTGAGAACAAGCCGCTACGATATATTCTCGACGCCCGAGGTCGAGCAAAGTGCTTTATTCGTTGAATGTGACAAGCGAAGTTTGCTGTAGTAACCAGATTAGGGGCAGGCGACCCCCTATAATCTGTGAGTATTCTAAGTATTAATGGAGAATTGGTATATTCTAGGAAGGGATTGAATGAGGGAGTATCATCTTTCGTAAGTTTAATTTGTATATAAACCGTATGATTCAAAGTGCTTGAATTGAAACGAAAATTTTAAAATTGGTCGAATAACTAGTAGAAATGCGGAGACTAATACATGTAAAGAGAGTTAGTTTCATTTTGTCGCATAATTGGTTTATTATTGAGATTGGATGGAATTTATAATTGAGGAACGACGGCAGATCTTTAATTTATCGCGTAAAGAGTTTATACTGAAAATTTATACGATTATCTTTAGAAAGCGAAGGAAAGGATGTATCATGGTTAAGTTAATGTGTCTTGTAATGAGTGAGGATTAAAATGTCCCTTATATTTTAAGATGATATCAGTCAGAGGACGATGCTTTTTGTTTTCGTAATTAAGGGTTGGTGTATAGTGAACAAAATAAGTTGATTTTCTTTTTAGACCATGAATTTGGGTGTAAGAAATTGACAATTTCCGTGACGTCACTTGAAAGCCAATAAAAGAGGCGTGGTTTCAAAATTGGTGATATTAAAGATCGTAGGTAATAGTTACGATAAATCAATCGTAGTTTTGCTTCCGGAAATTGACCGTATGTTTAAAACAAATATTAGGAATGGTTTTGTTCCTCTGTTTGTCTACAGGGTTTTATTTTTGGTGACTCCAAAGCTAACTGCCTGGGGTCTCGGGGGTATTCTTCCGTGCCGATAGATGTGGTCTGGTCCATTAACGATGTTCGATTGCAACTAATAATTACGTATGTCACTTTTAAGACGCCGGATACAGGTATCCTATCTTTGACGCGTGCCAAAATCTGAATATTTTTGACTCCGCCTATAGCGAATTCCTTGTGGGCGGTGACCTTCTGAAGTCTGTTATGAGGCGTATTATACAAGTGGGTGTGTCCTATACGGAGAGCAGTGTCAGTTAATAACGAACATAACGAAGCTCCTCCTCGCCTTCTCCCGGAGTCCTCCTGGAGGGGACAGTTTGAAGTGTTTTTTTTTTGTCCCCCGGACGATGGCCGCCTTATCTCTCCTGGCCAGGACGTCGAGCCGTCTGGGGACGTCCTCTCGTAAGAGGGCTAGAGACGTTTGGTACGTAAACTACATGTAACGTACACTTTTTTGTGTTATAGATCTTCCAGTCGTAGTTCAGCCCGCCAGGTGCTGCTGGCTCAGAATTCGGGCTCCAGGGGACGAGCCACGATTTTAACACCCCCCCCCCTCCCTTATTCCCTACACGTACACGAGTAACCAGTGGCGCTTCGAACGGTTTCTCTGCTTCGGTGAAACGCCCTCCCGCTATTGGGATTGTCGGACATCGTCTCCTGCGCTCTTATTGGCGCCCGCCTTTCCGTATCGGACCTCTTCGGAGGCTCGTTCCAGTCGGACGTTAAGCAGGACATAGTGAGGAGAGATATACCTTCCGTTAAGCCAGCCAACCTCCTTCTCCCTTACCACCTCGCAGGAGAACCGCAGAACCATCACGAGCGATCGAGGCTCTTGTTCGGCCTTTCCATGCCGCCGTCGGGCGCAATGCCAAGAACCTGACCCCTGCTTACACCAGCGAGGCCAGGGGAGGGGTCATCCCTTTTCCAAATGACTACTCGCCGAGCCCGAACCTCCTTGTGCCGGCCCTCTAGATGAGAGAGTCTCTGGGCGTTTGCCGGCGAGTGGAACAGGGTCACAATGGACCAATGGATCCAGGAGGGATACCGACTGGAATTCACTTCCCGCGGCCACCACCTCCGACTTCTTTCCGGGTCACACCTGAAAGGACATTACTTCTTCTTTTTTTTTTTGGAATATACCATTTACGTCCCAGTCATCACAACCTTGTGGGCCCATGTGGGTTCTACTTGGAGAACGTTGGGTTAACTTGGGTGTGAGCTAACCATGGAGTACCATATTTGGGGCCGTATGGGGTTTGACATGAGTTACAAAGTGGGAAAATCACTGAGTATACCGTGTGATATTCATCTTAGCCCCATGTGGGTCCTATGGTACTCCGAGTTGGAGGAGCATCGACAATTTATGGAAGGCATCAATAATTAAATGAGGGGCACAATACTTATGTGCTATGACTTGTAAAGCTTTTGTTCGCATGATGGTGGGAAAATTATGGGAGTGAGGTGGGAGAACACTAGTCTGAAAGTGGAGGGGCATGTCCCCTGGGTCAAGCCTGGCTATCGTACTGCTGAGGAGGGGTTCATGTTCAAATGGAGTCATATAGCCATCTTAGACAAATGCTCAGTGAATGGCAAAGACTGATATTAACTGCAAGTCGACTTGGTCATGTAATCATGTATGGTAATTTAATATTAATTATTGAAAGGTACCTCACAGTAATGCAAAAACCAATATGCCATTATTGCTGTGTATAAGTTGATGATGCAGGTGCTTGGAAAATAGGTCAACACGCAAAACGATTTTGGATAAAACTTCTGAAATGTTATATTATCTGTATTTTTTCTTGGGGGGGGGTGGCTGGTGTTTCAGAGCAGAATGCCTCCCCAATCCCTCATCCCACATAGCTATGCCAATGAACTAAATTATATATGTGCTCGCCTTGCAGCTGGAGTGTGACAATTATTATACGAAGACAAGTATTCTAAGAGGCTGAGCAAACCGTGAATCTATTCCAAATGTCAAACTGAAGTTGGAATGCAATGAAACAATTCAAAAACAATAAGTTGGTTTTTCCCATGGTTTTCCATGTGAGCTGACCTTCCAACGGAAATTATTCCACCTTTTCCAAAAGTTGTTGACTGTTAGTTCCTACCTGACATGAAGTTGTTATTTAAAAGCCTTACACATGTTACGCATACCTGTTGATCAGCATCATATAATAATGCCCGTTCAAAGTGATTGTGTCATCGCAGATTATTTCGCTGTGTATCGTTGCCTTTTTTGAGAAGAAATAGGCAATATATCATAGATAATACAAGTGAACAGACATTCACAAGATCTTATCGTGTTACAGTGCATGAGGTGGAACGTTTGTCTAGCGACAATGTCAAAAAAGTCAAAAAAATGTCAAAAAAGTAAGCCATTCCAATTTCTTGTCATATTTCATGTAAGGTCAATTTGGTGAAAAGACTGGACAATCAGGGGCTACATCTGTTCTTGGGGTTATCAAATGAAAGACACACATAAATGAATGTATAATGCCTATATGTCTCTTACTTACCGTTCCTTGTAAAAAATAATAAAACATTATGGCATAATCTTATATAATACTGATTTTAGTATACGTGTGGGCAAAACTTTATGACCTTAATAGGAATGTTCGCCACACTCCGACCTGCTCGTCGAGGTTAACAAAACAAGTAGTTCGCGAGGTTTTGCGAAGGTTCCCGACGCAAATTTACACTTCAACGTTTGCGACACTTTTATTTCAGAGAAATCCCAGATACTTACGACGGATTGTGTGGTTTATCACACCTCGTACTAGCAAAAATTATATCGATCAGTTCACAATTTAACAAGACAAAGTGTCGGGTAATCCCGACGTTTTTGGTTTAACTCTAATTCTATACTCAGAACAGGAATAAAACAGCATATCGGTTTCATGTTCTAAATACCGTCGAAAAGCATCGGATAATCCGACGGTACAAAGAACGTACATTCAATGCAACAACATTTACAATAGTTCTGGTTATACAGTAGTAATGTATGTATGTATGTATGTATGTATGTATGTATAGTGATCTTCCCGCAAGCAGGAACTCGCGAAAGAAGCCATGGAGGCTTGTAGACTCGCAAGCTGACCGAAGCCAATCTCTCGGCACTCATCCATTTAACGTCCATGTCGGGAAGTTGTTATTGAACAACACCCTTGCCAGACGACACACATTGCTGTCGGCGGGGAATCGAACCGGGGATCTCATGACTGGGAGACGCCGGCGTTAACCACTAGGCTATACACTCCGCCTAGGAATGTCCGCCTCCGTAATGTTGTGTCGATATCGCTAATTTTGGTTTTCGCATATACCCAATACTCCAATCCCGATACAGACATGCAATGCTAACAACAGAAGCATAGCTATAATTAGCAAGTGTTTTGTGTTTTTAAAAGATACGTAGTTTTTGGAATGATTCAGTAGGGGCTTTCCATGTGTTATAAATTTGTTCTCAGACGAGCCCTCGGGAGCACTGTGGAAGTTAGTCTGATAAGCTGCAATTGTAGACTAGTTGTATAGTTTTATCAAATGTTGTCCAGCGTCAAATAAGTTACTTCATACATTGTGCTATTTCTTATAGTACAATAAATTCTATTGCGAGACTCTCATTATATAATAAGTGCCTCTGACAAGTATAATTACATTATTCTTACCCCATAGTAAAATCAATGAGTACTTTATTTAAAATAGGAAATTAAAACTGCAATTCGGTTATCTTGTAATACCTTTCTTGAATTTTATATCATGCTTTAATATACCGATATGGTTTGAGTGGATTATCATTTCATAAATATGTTTCAATCCGTCACCTGTAACCGAAAGTATTATAGATGCATCTGACAACATCAAAGATAGTGGCATTAGCTGTGTTAATATTCGATTTTTATTAAATTTTAAATAAAGCAGTAAATGACATGATGGTAAAAAAATAAGGTACAAACTTAGCACCATCAAAACGATTACTGCATGGGATACTGAATGGTTAAGGTAAAATATCACTCAATTTCAACTAGCGCAAGGTATTGAGGTTTAAACTAGTAATGTAAAATTGTCATATTTAGGTCTTCATGTGTACCACCATCTGCCATCAGATTATTTATTTCAATTAAAATAATTTCAAACACGTAGAATTAAATAAATTCAAAATTGTATCTTTCCGATGCAAACTTGATTCCACATCAAACAATATGGAGACAGTTTCAAGTCGACATATATATTAACCATGTTTAAGCTTCCAACACTTCTTGCAGTGGCGTAGGAAGGTACTTTTGAGTGGGGGGGCTGAAGACTGATGGCCGGCCTGGGGGAGGGGTCTAAGGGGAGGGGGTGTTCCCCTCCCCTTTGGAATTTTTTGCATTTCCAGGTGGCCTCAGATGCAATTTGGTGCAATATAGCACACTTCAACACACACTCCATTTTGTAAACTTAATTTTGTATTTTCACCTGGCCTTAGATGCAATTTGGTGCTCCAAATGAATTTTTTTTTCTCATTTGGAAATGAAAAAGGGGTTTTCTGACTTGCGGAGCGGGGGGGGGGGCGGAATGATACTTCCGCCCCTCCACATTTTTCACTGGGGGGCTGGCGCCCCCCAGCCCCCCCCCCCCCCCCGGTTCCTACGCCCTTGACTTCTTGTGTGCTTTAAGGGAATCAACAGGGACGTTTGGATTGACAATGTCGTTACTTCCACAGCTCAATAATAAATCAGCTAAATCACTGATGGAGGTTTACTCTTTAAGTAATGTTTTTTAACTACACTAAAACTTCCCAACATCAACACCTTATTTACTACGTTCGTACACAGCGGCTCATAACCAATCGCAATTGCACTTTAATTTTGTGCAAATACCTGTTTTTGAACCTGAATGCTAATGTTTAGGATGTGTTCATTGGTATTGAAAGGAACTTCTCTTTAGTTTCAGAGTGCAATGTTTTGAGGGAGCTTTATAATGAATTGATATTAGTCTTGTCTATAGTTGACAAATTGTTATTTCTTTGAACATTTTTCATCGTTTGTTTACCTCATTCCAAGTTACGTGAGGACTTTTATGATAATCTTGATATGCCAAAAACTGGCCTAGAACAATGGAGATTACCAAAACTACAGAAACTTACCTTCACTTATGTAAGCTTTCAGAATATCCTTTGATGAGAGTTATTAGACACTGGGTAAATGTGATTTTCTCTTCAATGTCTTTGATCCACGGACATGAGAAGATCCCGGTATTGTAAGATATAACAAGTTAGTGTTCGTGGAATACCAACGTTTATAACAATCCAACTGACGTTGACGAATTCAAACGGAACATAAAAGTCATGTAATCCGTTTTCAATAGTGTCTTTAATATTGAATATTCACTACGACAATATCTCAACTACTCGCATCGGCTCATGAAGACATTCTGCTGAATTTCCATGGTCAGTTTTTTGTTTAAGTACATCTAACAGTGTCTCAAATACTGTTCTACTTACATATCCCAAAGAAAATAAAATCGTTTGTCAACGTGTACACAATTAGATATTGAGGCACAAGGAAGGCAAAAGCGAACACAAATGATTGTTTACAAGTAGGCTCACAGAGTTTCCAAAAATTTCCAAACTTATAAAAACTATTTATAAATAGCTTGAATAGCAGCCGATGGCCAAAATATTGGTTTTCAGAAATTTAACATTGAATTGTATTTGAAAACACATAATGCTTAAAACCAACGTCTACCTCTACCCGTCATAGTCATTTGAACTTCCTCTTTTAGTTCATAATATTGGTTTCTACTTAAAGAACCGCACAAATTGATACAACCCAGCTAACCACGACCAATTCCTTCATAGTGTGTGCAGACTGTATTAGTCAATGATGTGTGACGGTAGCGAGCAACAATGTTATGTATAGGTGTTATTTCCAAATCGGTTAGTTGAACAAAGCAGCACTGGTAACGGAGACAATCACATAGAAATTTGTTATAATTATTCATTCAGTTGTGGAGATCTGGTAGATTGTACTTTGTCTGAAACGGTTCCAAACTTGAACGTTATTCACAGTTAACTATTACACGTATCAATTGCAAATCGAAAGGAAACATATAGGCCCTGTACACACGTTGTGTGCTTCCATTATATATCTACACCGATACAATTACATCAAAGAAAACGACATTCACTATTACGAGGAGTGACATATCACATATTAAGCTAGGTTACTTATTGAAGGCAAAGTTTCAAATTTAGTTATTTGTACCTGTTGGAATATTTTTATTTCATATTCAATAGAGGTACACTCTGAAGTTTGGAGATATATGTTTCAACGAAACAAAAAAAACCCTCACTTATCGTCGTAATTGACTATGCCCACTATGAAGTAGTAACATTTATACGGTAGCTACCATTCCGTTTGTATTTAATGAGGACTGAAATCACAACCACCCCCCCCCCCGACCCGAATTGCACAGTGAAGCCCTGGTCATAACTGTAACTTACGTATAATTCAGTGACGCGGTGAGCTACACCCTATTTATTTAGGTTCTCGTGTATTTCAACTGTGCAGGAAGTGTTAAAAGGCTTCTTATACATGGTAAAAGTTAAACAAGTGTCACGTGAACTAGGAAGATAATTGTGGAGAGAGCGAGACTGGCATTGATAGTAAACACTCTTGGCAGGACCAGAGAAATTGTCTTTACAGAATGGTTCACGATTTAAGGAGAAATAAGGAGACATTTTCAGTCTAATATGAATAATGAATAATTACATCGCTTAGGGAAACATTAAAGACCGTAACAAAAACGTCCACAATTTCTTGAACGTATCTCTATACATCTACTTAATTTATAGTTTGTTCTCTGGTCAGTTCAATCAAATACGGGTAATTTACAGTAAACTCTACTAGAGATATTCTTCACGGTGCATTATAGAATTGTTTTTGTATATTGTTTAAGGAGGTTAACATCATTATGGCATGTCAATATCATTCCCACTGTTAGTGGGAGGTTGTGCTGAAAAATACTCTCATTTGTGTTGTTGAAAGTAGCGTTGTCCACATATAGCAGTGACCCTATGTATACATCCCATGTGAATTTCAACGCCACCCTCTTCCCTGAAAAGACCACCCATTACTTGTCGGGCAAGCCTTTCCGCACGTTGCTGCTGCATGGCGTACATATTATACACAACAAGGCTCACAGTAACACATCCGTGAAAACCTTCATTTTAGTACCAGATTAATACATTTCACATACAAATCTCTCGTGGTAATATAATGGATGAATTGCATCTGGTATATAGATTTATACTGTCAGTCATATGACAACTGCCATGTCTATGTATCAATAAGATGCCGTAGTTCTGTGTCACTAAATTATGATCAACTCAAACTTATGTCATTTAATAAGGTGTTTTAAGTGGATTGTCAGTCGTCTGCGCCATTAGCCTGTTATATCATGCGTCACCCAGGATAATCCCCATGCTATAAAATAGGTAATATACATCATATGAATCTACGAGTGGCTGCGTCATTCGACCTCTATGATATAGTGTTAAATATATAACTTTGGAAGCAATGAATAGGCCAAGTCATGCTATTCTAGTTATGAATCATAATTTAACGTGTAAAACCTATGGTTGGACTATCCGTCATTGAGTATGCGGTGTTAAAAAATCGAATCCATCAGTGATCTTACGTAATAAAAGTACCTTGATGCCCCTAGGTTCATCATAACTGTATAACATAATTCATTACTTGTTTATAGCAGTATACGATACTACCACCATGTTTGTTGCACTATGAATGCGCTTGACAAGCAACGTGCCCTCTGATGCTATATCGGTCATAAACCACATAGGTGTCAGAAGTGTAAAAAGGATTTTAGCTACATTATTAAAGAAATTGGTGATGTCATAGCGGGATACTGTAAATATATGGTTAACACTTAGAAAGTAATTATTGTCTGTGGAAATGTGGTAAAAACAAGAGAAAGACAGCTTTTACTAACTGATATTGTTGACTGAACACGATGATTTGTCAGTTCCATTTGTTTAGTATTCTGTATTATAAATTGCTTCGCCGTCTGACCTGAAATATAATTGTAGGTATGTACATGTAACTATAGGCGTGGAGAGTGCTAATTAAAGTATCCTATCATCAATTAAACTTGTCATATGACTATTCCCACGCCTGTAGCTTCTTCTGTTAATAACACTTGAGTTAAGGGGGGGCATTAAGATAATGTGAAGGTACAATATTTTAAGTCAAAGCATGAAACAATTTTAAGTTTTCACATGTTGTTGTAATATATCCGATTTTTTCCACTGGTGAGTGAACACACAGTGGGCTGGTAAAATAAGTTAATATATGCTTCACAGCATGCATTAGTGGCAACCTAAGTGTGTGCTAGTCGTTTCCATAGATATAAACTATTGGAACAATCCTTACAATATATTTGTACTTGGCGCAAGGTGACAATGCTTATACGTGATATGCACAACCAATTTCGTATTTCCTTTATCTTTAGCAAACTTTGAGCGAATACTTCTCTTTGTCTTGGTTTTTTTTGTTTTTTGTATCAGTGCTACGTATGAATTCCGAGTATTGTTCAGGCATGATAGGGTTCAGTAGCCAATCATAATCAAAGTAGGATTCCTTGCTACTGATTACACATATATACAGTCTGTTTTGCAGGCGTTTAACGGGTAGTGCTACACCTTACACCTTTGCTACCATTCTTCTGAAGGTCAAAACATTTTGAAAACTAAATCACCAAAACAAGTTAAGTTAACGGTTCAAGTTCATACATTGAATACGTAATACAAAGCAGTTACAAAATGAAACAGAGACATTCTGATCGCGTTTTCTTCCGAAGCGCGTGATTTGAGACTGGGAGTACAGTAAAACATTGCATCCTACTCCCTAGTTCATGAAACACATTGCAACAATGGTATTTGACAACACTAGTGCGCTTCTTGAATTATGGCATGTTTTTTGTACAGTGTTATTTTATTCCGCTCTACAACATGCAAACCAATTGCATTCCCATCTTAACATCCACCCCCCCGCCCCTACTAATTGGAGTTTATCAATTCAAATATGAATTACTGCGACAGCAGAGAGGGGCCATAAGATGTATGACAAGGTTTTTCTAACTAACGTACCTTAAAGTTAAAGATATCAACTGGTTGATTATGTTGAAAATAATTGGTTCACTTGCACGCTATGTGGAATGTATGTTGCCCCATGCAATGAAACAAAACGTTAAATCCAAATTCAGCATGTTGTACTGTTTTGTTAATTGAAGTTAATGGTAGTTGTAATGCTATGAAATTTAGTTTGATTATTGAAGAGGCGGGTATGATGCAAGGAGGAACAGTACGTACTTTTTATCGAAAATTTGCATCCAAAAATGTCACCCCAAGTCGGTGCAAGTGGAGACATGAACCTCTCCGCCCATCTATCCCTCAAGCCCACATGCAAACATTGACCTGTAACTTCACTATGTGTAGAAACCTAATGCATAAGTAAAATTATTATATTAATACATTTAATATTCAAATCACAATCATCATCATCATAACCATCACTATCACCATCACTATCCCCATCATCATCACTATAACCATCATCATCACCATCATAATCATAACCTTTATCATCAACATGACCATCATTATTATCATTAGTAGTAACAGTAGTCGTAATGGTAGTAGTTTCAGCAGTAGTAGTAGTGGTAGTAATTGTAGTAGTAGTAGTAGTAGTAGTAGTAGTAGTAGTGGTAGTAGTGGTAGTAGTGGTAGTGGTAAGAGTAGTAGTATTAGTAGTAGTAGTAGTATTAGTATTAGTAGCAGTAGTAGTAGTAGAAGTAGTAGTAGTAGTATTAGCAGTAGTAGTAGTAGTAATAGTAGTAGTAGTAGTAGTAGTAGTAGTAGTAGTAGTAGTAGTAGTAGTAGTAGTAGTAGTAGTAGTAGTCAAGGGCGGCGGAACCGGGGGGCACACTTTTCCTCAGGTTAAAAATGTGCCCTTTTTCTACATTAAAATTTCTAAAAAAAAAAAAAGAGTTTACAAAGAGAAACCCACGTCTATTGAAATATTTCGGGAAGTTTTATATGTTTACTACCATAGGCGTAGGGGTCCAATTTGATTTGGGGGGCTGTAACACTTGCCCGAAGAATATTACCCAAATTTTTCGCGCGCTCCGCGCGCGTTCAACATGTTAATGTGCATATCATATAGGCATGCATCGGTTATTACATCGCATGCCAATAAAATACAATCATTTGCCGTGTTATTATCCTTCTATATTGGTTAGAATTATTGGGAAAGTCATTACAACAATCATGATCATAATAATATCAGTATAACAATTGAAAAACACATAGCAAATTATTTTTCTTTCAGTAGGTGCCCGAAAAATTCTCAGCATATTGCCCGAATTTTCACAAAAATTTTGGGTTGGGGGGCCCCCCGCCTCCTACGCCTATGTTTACTACCACAAGGCTTCTAACATTCTGGTGGGTGCCATTATGCATATTCAATTTGCCAAAAAAATCCTACTGCATTTCCAAAAATGCATTGCTATATTACATTGTGACTTTGTAATAAGCAGAAGCCATTTATAGCCTACTATAAATAATGAGTATAGTTTTAATATCCCATAACCTACCCCATCCTTTCGTATTTTGACATATTTCATTTGCTTTCATGCATGTATCGATCGCGTGTGCAGGGACTTGGACTTGATAATGATTTCACCTCATTTTGTCTCGAAAGAAAACTTGTTCCTTGTTTCCCAATTTGCACATTGGATATTGCAGTGCTAGTATGCATTGTTTCCTTGAGGGGGGGGGGGGCGTTGATGCAGTGATGTGTATACGCAAATAAGATAATACAATAAGAGTTATAAAGGGTACTAAATATCAGGCTGCATCAGTCCAATCGAATTTCTATAAAGTGCCCTTCGACGTTGGTGCCCCCCCCCCAGATTAAAAGTACTTCCGCCGCCCTTGGTAGTAGTAGTAGTAGTAGTAGTAGTAGTAGTAGTAGTAGTAGTAGTAGTACTAGTACTAGTAGTAGTAGTTGTTGTTGTAGTTGTAGTAGTAGTAGTAGTAGAAAGAAAAGTCTATGAAACAATTCTTGCTGCTACGTATAGTTTATGAAATTCGTTTTGAAATAACTGTAAAATATTGGGTTTTTTTATTAGAAAGACAGCGTTCAAATTGCATGACCATTAAGGGCGGGCGCATCCCCTCCCCCCATACACACCATGATCTGAGGGGACGTAACACAATGTATACCCCCCCCCACACACACACACACACAACACACACACACTTTGCAGGCCTCTAATGGAAAATATAACCACCAGGAAAATCACTCCACGTGTAAGATGAAAAAGGCAATTCGGAATGTTCAGTACTGGCAATATCGTCCGATGTCTCACGAAAGACTGTTGATGTGACAGAGGCTCTTGGTGACGTTCACTAGAATAAATGGAACTGATTTGACCACATTATGGATATCTGGGTATTGATAACAGCGACGAATGTGTTGTAGTATGACATCATTCTCCTTCCCATGTGACGTCATTTTCAATTGATCCGGCTGGTTTCGTCCCCCCCCCCTTTCCCTCTCACCTCAGAAAAGCTACCTACGTTCATGTGCATGACAGACATGTAAGGCTGCAATTTAATGGTTAATAACAAGCAGAAGCATTATTAGCATATCAATGGAGAACACAATACAAAAGGTTTCACTTCTTCAAATCATGCATTTAAGTTAATGGTTTACGTGTCTTTCAGGGTGTTAATCAACTTCCATTTTTGTTGTTGAAATAAATGTGTGTTTTCAGTGTTACGTAACCGTTCCCGAAGACATTTTCACCTGTGCAACATTTGTTTACCTTGAACTGACTACCTTCTATAATGTAAGAAGAAACAAGCATCTACTTCTGATTTGTCAAATTCTCTTTTGAAGAACATAATGTAAGTCGTACAGAATGACTGCAGCAATACTTTTGGAAACTTTTATTCCATTTTCAAATTCTTTAATTTAAAATAGTTTGGCATTCCATTAGTTTCCCGTTATTCATTTACATATATAATCATAAAAAAGAAACGAATTTCTCCTGAAATCCCTTCCGTGGGTTTGTATCCAATGACACTGGGTCGATTTCCCTGGTTAAACGGTATGTGGGGTACTGTGGCTTCTGACTGGCACCCCCACCCCACCCCAGAAAAGAAACGGCTGTATAAGGACCGCTACCATCAACCAAGGCCTGGAAAGCTCAGTTGGTAAAACGCCGGGGTTGTATCCAGAGGTGACTGGTTTAAATCCCATTCTCGATACAAACTTCTTTGCTCTTTATATCATTGTCAACAATTTCATAGTCAGTTTTTCGTTATTCATTTACTTAGTCAAATAGCTGGTAATTTTCTGCATTTCTTGTTAACTAAACTCCTTTCTATACGAGTTAACCCAGTTATATACGAAATCGTCAATGGAACCACAAATTTAGTCTTTTTGATGGATTATCGGCAATAATCCTGAAGAAAAGAAATACTTAGACATCAATACAAAGTATAGGTTACCATCTCTATATCTTAGATTCGACTAGGTCATTCCTTTGCACAGTGCCTGACATTAGTTATTAAGTTCAACTACCGCAATTAATATCATTTCATCATATATACGTCTTCTGTTCACTTGGCACTGAAGTTAATTGTTATCGTGGGTGTAACAGGTGCGGTCAGGTAATACCGTTGTGATTGTTTAGGCTTACCCAGTGTAACACTGTTGACGGTTTCATTGTGTATAGGCTGCCATGAACAAAATACACAAACAGGCAATTTGTTTTTATTTCTCGTCACTTTTATACGGTTGCGCCATGTATATAATGATGCAACTAAAAACGATCAAAAGAAGAGGGCAGTAGCTATGAATAGTCAGCGGAATTTATAACAGAACACGCAGTTGGGACAAATCTCTCTGTACTGTACTTGCCTGTCCTGCTTCAAAGCACATACTGACAGTATTAGCAGTATGAACATCATGTATCTATCAGATACTGTCAGTATGAGTGCTTTAAAGCATGATATGAGAGGACAGTGCGGAGTGGTATCAGCATTTGAATCAGATAAAGGTTAGGAACTGTTTGTACTGCCACTATGAGTGCTTTGAAGCACGATACGGGAGGACAGTATAGTAGTGGTATTAGCATTAGAATCAGATTCAAAGGTTAGGAACTGTTTGTACTGTCACTATGAGTGCTGTGAAGCACGATATGGGAGGACAGTATAAGAGTGGTATTAGCATGAGGATCAGATAAAGGTAGGAACTGTTTGTACTGTCAGTACGAGTGCTTTGAAGCATAATATGAGAGGACAGTATAGAGTCTAAGAATGAGAATCAGATAAGATTAGAAACTGTTCATACTGCCAGTATGAGTGCTTCGAAGCATGACATTGAGGACAGTGTGGAGTGGTATTAGCATTAGAAAATTGGCCAACTGGCTGACCCGACTTATATTCTCCCAACACCAAGCCTTTTACAACTTTCTATATATTCAGATTTGCAAAGTAAAGCAAATATTCAAACAATTTTGTGCGTCTCGCAGTTATGGAATAAAGTACGGAGTGGCACTCTTACTGTGTTGTAGGCCTACCTCAATCTGTGATATTCCTAAACGAATGGACCCATTGTTCTGTGCGCACAGTGTTCTGTGTGTAAATGAGTCATTGGCTCCACTCTGCATGGAACGCCAAGGCTCCTTCACTATTTGTTATTAATCACAACTGGCTGCCTAAGGATTTCAGGGTGCATTTGTTGTATCACAGTCCTCAATGTTTATATTTTCTCCTGAAAATACACGGTTTTCTTTAAATCTTACAACATTTAAGAAGATATTTGGGTCTTTCTGTTTCCTTAGCTAGAGATCGATTTCTGTTTCTTTCTTCTTCTTTTTTTTTAGCGGGTTGGGGTGGTGGGTTGGGGGATCACGGGGAGTGTCCCATCCCGCCCTCTTATGATTACGGCCCTGTTGAACACATTTATCCCACACCGCACTTTAAGCATGACGCAATAACATTTAAAAGTATCACTTGCAGAATAATAGTCCATGTCCTAGGAGTAAAGAATTCTATACTTCGTGGCAAGTTTCTGGGCATGGTAAATTGCCCCTCCTTCAGGTTGGCTCCAGAGGTTTAAAGGTCAAATAACGGAACACAACATTGCCATTACATTCATATCAAAACTACTAAAGTGGTCAAAGCCCTCCAACCCACTTCTTTCCATTGTTTTACACAAGTTTGCACTGAAAATGTAATGTAATGACATCTTATATTTAAGGCAGTTGTCGGAATTTTCTGGCTTCAAAACCCATCCAGTTGGAATTTCAGCCACTACACCCCCCCCCCCCCTCCCAATCATCAGGCCATGATTGTAGGACGCACATGAAGAATCATTTTAGGGCTTATATTAGTAAGCATTGTTAAGACCTATTGTAGGATTTTGATTGTCGATTATTTATTTATAAGTTTATTTGGTCAGGAAAACCTGGTAAAATTAGGCGTACTACTTTAATTAATCCTATTTCCAGTGGTGGGTTAAAAGCAGTCCATCTTAACAGCTTCATTGATGGTTTAAAATGTACTTGGGTGAGGCGATATCATAAAAAAAAGTGTTGCATTATGGAAACTATACTTCAACTTTGATCTAAGGAATTTTGACAAACATCGTGTTTTTGATTGTTGTTATTCGTATGAAGACATTAAGACTACTGATAAGTTATTAAATGATGTTATCCATGCCTGGTCCCGTTTGGCATTTAAAAACCCAACTTGTAATTTCAAGGATCAAATCATTTGGAATAATCATTATATTAAAGTTGATCATAAAGTTGTTTGTTATAAAGCCTGCCAGGACCAGGGGATTACATATTTAAAGGATTTATTAGATGACAACTATTGTTTCTTATCACACTCGTCGACAAAAAGAAAAGTATAACTTGTCCTCTTACAACGTACTATGGTATTATCCATGCAATTCCCAGTCATTGGAAAGAATTATTTACCCATGGTGATAACAATGGTGTGTCTTTACTATATTCTATTCATAACGTGCCATTCCTTTCACGTTATACATATAATCAGCTTATCCAGAGATTTGTAACACCACTGAAGCCAATCTCTAAATGGAATTTGCACTTCAATATAAGTGAGCTTCAGTGGAGAGATATTTTTCAGATTCCTCTCCAGTCACTTAGAGATACTAAGATTCAATACTTTCAGTTTCGCTTTATACATCGTATTCTAGGTACTAATTATTTACTTTGAATGAATAAGGAGGATAATCCACGGTGTACGTTCTGTGGTGAAAGAGATGAAACGTTAGTTCATTTACTTTGGGAGTGTAATATTACCTCCAACTTTATTTTAAATGTTGAACAGAAAATATTAAATAGACAATTTGTTTTCTCTAAGCAAGATATATGTTTTGTTCATCGTCTTCAAATAAAACACCCTATGAATTTCCTTATCTTTCATATGAAGTATTATATTTATCAGGAAAAATGAACAGTGGTATTCCAGATACAAATGCATTCTTCAATCAGTTTAAATTCTTACTACAGGTGGAGAAATAACTTCATAATTGCGAAACTCGCTCTCTCATTTCTTACAATAACCTTTACGCAACCGTGTTCTTCTCTTTTTGATGTTTAGGTTTTCGGGGTCACTATTTATTTGTTCTAATTCAGTTATTAGTTGATTATCTGCTACGTGGGAATGTTTATTATATATTTCGAAATTCGTATTAATCTAATAAACTTTGTTAATCGATCACTTTAATTTTCACAATTATGTTCGCTATTAAGAAATGGCTATTATTTATTTACGAAAATGGAAAAACAAAATTGTACATTGAATTCAAAATTTGAATAAAAGATGGCAAAACAAGCTTTCCGTTACTTGCAGGTGAAGTTTTCATTTTGTCGCTACAAAATGCAGATAGTAATGAAACGTGATACCTTGTTATCTTTTATCTGGACCTGAGATCGGGGTATTCCATAACAACTCCCTGCTGGGATGTCTATCGCTGCTATATGTACACTGTGCTGTGGGTATTGACCATTGATGCATGTGTTGGCTGTACACTAGTGTCTAATTACCGACGGCAGCCAGCTGTGTGTGTATTTTCTATGATCGATGGTGGTGTCTAACACTTCTGTTACACCTCATTCGAAACTAGGTCAGATTACCGGCATCAGCGAGTCTTCAATCCCTTTAAGTAATTCTAAAATGTGAATGCCTTGAAAACCAGACTAAACGTCGAAACATTGCTAGAAGGCTCCTTTTTTTCTAGAACAACAACATATCAAGACTAAACGTCTGCATAAATTCCATCCTTTAAGTAACATAAAAATACCCTCGTATTAAGATATCTTTCCTAAGCTACCCTTTGAAGGCCTAAAGCGGTCTTAACTTGCTCCCCCCCCCCCCCACACTCCTTTCCGTTTTCACTCTACAGGTATACTTAAAGTTAAACTTCACTTAAAATAAAGATTTCATATGGAGTAAACCTTTCGTATTCTAAAATCTGGACTCAAGTATTGATTGCATGTCAAATAGGGATGTGTATAATCGTGTAGCTATAGGATCTAACCAGTTATCGGCGATAACTCTCTGTTTTAATTCAAAGTGTAAAACTTAAGAACATAATTTGGAAGAGTAGCTTTCAAAGACTTACCCTTATACACATCTGTGTTTTGAGTTCTTGCATTGCCTAGAGAGAATGGTCTAGTTTTAATGTTTAGTTCATACCGTGTCTGGTAAAGAATAGCTGGTCACATTATAAGTCTTGTATTTGATTAGACTTCACGTTACACAAGTATTTGTATGGTAACAATGATACAGGGTTATATTGAACTGTCCCAACCAGTTAAAAATTCTGAAATCACCTAGCCATATCTGTTTTCTGTTGTTCTTGTTTATCCAGTGTCCTTGGCTGGTTTGGGGTGAAAGCCTCCTTGCAATGAATGTATTCAGACATTAACGCTAAAATATATGAGGATTAAAGGTGAAATAAACCATAGCTCCTAACCCTGCCAACACTAGTCCTAACAGTTCTGAGACGGAGGAGCAAGCCTGGTGCTTTTGTGCATTTTGTACGTTCTCTTTTCTCTGGAATCCTTTTCCCGTCAGGAAGAACATGATATCATGTTTCCCTTTCCTGCTCCCTCCTCCCCTCTCTTGTCATAACAACCAAATGCTTGGCACTCCGGCATTTTGGACCAAGTTCCATACAATCTCCGAAAGCAAGTGTACAATTCACATGCAGAGAGGGGAACTGTTTAACTTACGGTTTGGCTCGCTGACGTCAGTTTTGAAGCGCCCTTGTTACATAATGGCCGCCATTACAGTACGTAGGTGTGAACAAATAATTAGAAACTTCCTGGAATTCGGGGAAAGGTAGTTTTGACTAGTTATTTCACAGACAGTGTTAGAATATTAGTCTCTACTATGAGGTCACTGCAAATCTCCAGGATTTATTTATCCTTTAACATGTCGCAATTAATCGCCTTCAGCAACCTATCCTATAACGTTTAGAGTCCTCTCTTGATAAGCTGACTTCAGAAACTGGGAGGAGGCTTCGGCTTTTGCAGAGGGAAGGGCTCCCTAGTTTAGCCTTCCATATATATATATATATATATATATATATATATATATATATATATATATATATATATATATACATGAAAATCGTAATGAGTTGGAAAATCAAGAACAGTGAAAAAACTTTCAGCCTCCACCGGGATCCGAACCACGGGCCTTCCGTGGTTCGGATCCCGGTGGAGGCTGAATATATATATATATATATATATATATATATATATATATATATATATATATATATATATATATATATATATATACATATATATATATATATATATATATATATACATATATATATATACATATATATATATATATACATATATATATATATATATATATATATATATATATATATATATATATGACGTATTGTCTATAACTTAGTCTAACCTATATATTCTATTTCGCGTGACTGTGAGGATCAGACTTTGTACAGTCATCATTCTTATATGGTTGAGTGAGATAACTAAATAAACCCCTTCGTGATAACGGTCGTTTCTTTTCATATAAAATCACATTTTATATGATGTGTATTTTGTAACTCTATACGTTATTTATGAACCAGGAATTTTCGAATTTGAGTAACCTGAGCACTTGTTAGGTGTGTTTTATTTGCACTGTAAACAGAATATAGATTTTCTTATCATTGAACTGTCGATAACCTTAGTATAAAATTGTTTGCCTTTACAAATACCATGACAGTAATTGTACCTTCTTGTGTTCAAAGTACATGTGGTGGGTGTCTAACTTATTCATATTACACGTACATATCTTGTATTCCAGTTATCCTATATGTTTAATATAGGTATAGTTACTTAGGTCATGGGAACAGTACAGGGGATTAATTTGTGTCATGCTTGGTATGATTTAAATTTCTCTTTACACCTAGGTGTCTCGTCTCGATCTATATAGTGCCAAGTCAATGGATAACAATAAAACACGCTCTACTCGAGTAGATAACTACATGTATACCAAAACACTTTACTAGGTTCAAAATGTGTCCAAAAAATTGGTATCGAGCGAGTTTGCTCTATCATTGAAATGATGTAGCGAATCAACTTTATGGCACTTTAGCGAATAAATTGTGGCAAATACACCGTTCTCAATTCGTTCCTCGTAGGCTACGACGCAATATGAAGGAAGCTACTTCAAATAATTTCAGACAAATTCATCTAAATATTATGCTGTTGCAATATTTAATATGACTACTTAGTTCTCGTATGTGATACATGCAGTCTTACATTAAGTTGAATTAATCACAATATCATTCAAACTCGATCCTACCTTAGCTTTATCACAGAGCGGGCCCCGTAACTCATTCACCTTATACACATTCTGTAACTATGAACATTTTTATATTTATGAAAATTGTTGTAAGTCAAACACTAAGGTCAAAGGTAATCAAGTTTGCACACGTAAGTTACAATTTCCCGAGTTACCCTACCATCTCTTTCTGAACATTGTTTTTCTTCAAATGTTACAAACTGAAAGTAACCGTTAATATTTTTAATATAATAACCATCAGAGATCATGAACAGAGATAAGAGGACATTACGAACTGTTCGATCATAATATCTTTATCATCCGTTGATGGGAATATCAAATACAAACTGCTATCTTGAAACCGTATAGTTTATAGTTAAGGATTAACACCGTTTTGATGTAAGGTTAAGGCAAAATTCCTCATTTTTTCACCTGAACCGTATTTAGATCGGGGTATGAAAGTATGATGTCTTCACATGTCTTCACTTAACTTGCATATGCATGTACCGAAGTAACCTGAACAGCTAATCATTTGAATACGTGACGTAATAGAGTGGATACAAGATACCATAAAACAACGTTGAAATTTAGTGGCTAAGCGATTGTAAATATGCCTACGAGAATCACGTTGAGTTCGGCAATTTAGTGAAAACTTAGCTATGACAGTGTCAAAGTGACTATAGTACGAAATGTAGACTACTTGTCAGAAAACACTAGCACAATGTGCTAAAGTTAAATGAGTTTGGTAGATGTCAGGTTAATAACAAACATACTGATATGTAGGTCAAACTTGCTCAATTTGGTGTCAACAGAAATGAAGTCCTTGTAACTACGCTCTCTAGAAGATAAATATTGACACATGTCATTTGTATGACTTTCAGACAATGAGCGATACAAGTTATGATACATATAAATGCTATTATAGAGGATATATATATATGTAATAGCTGTGAATAACTTCTTAGGGTAAAAGTAGTGTGTTAATCGGAGGTCACAACCTCTAAAAATAGTAAACATGGATTTGCAAAAGCATCGATGCAATAATGTATCTTAAAATGACAATAGTTATGTAGCTGATAGATTTTCTGTATTACTTGTAACGAGTATCAATAAAGAAAGCAGCTATAAACTTTTTTCATTTGTCTTTTCACATAAATGCCCAATTTAGGACCACGTCGATGTTATGCCTTAAACCAGATAATCTGGGAAGGCATGCAGCAGGAAGGAAAGTTTGAAAAGAGTTACAGATAATCGTTTGAACTTCAAAACGCATTTGGTTGTACAGTCAATTCTTCCCGCAAGTTTTCAGTAAACCAATTTCTTTTCTCTGCGATGGGTAAATCTTGTTTTCCAAGTAGGAAGCTCAATTTTGCGAATGCTGCTTCCTTTGTCATGTCGCCCCCTGACAAAACCCCTGCCCTAAGAAGCCACTGTGAAAGAAACGCACAATAAAAGTCTAAATAATCAGACAAATTTTAATCAGCAGCTAAGGTAGGAATAAATGTGCCACTTCAGATTGCTATCATCGGAAGAAAACGGGAAACAAATCAAATCATAAGAACAGAACAAGACTTTTGCAATACATATTGTACAGTTCAACCACTTATGGAGGTTTGTTGAGAATCCTACCGGCATTACAGCACAAGGTTAGCTGGAATATTCGCAAAGTTATGAATATTCAGTTTTTTACTTACCGAACCAGTCGCATACATGTCCCTTACAGCCCCTTTGATACATTGCGTGCAGTTCACAACTAAGATCCCCCTCTCGCAAGCGCTTTTTATTTCTTGTGTAATCTCTTGGTCATTTGTAGGACAATTACCGGTGCCGAAAGTCAGCAACACAAGTCCTTTCACGGATTGAAGTAAGTTACGAATCTGTATAGAAATGTAATATACATCATTCTACATTTCATCACTTAACCATAAAGAGGACTTTAAGTGACGCTTTTCTAATAATCAGATTCACTTGAAACTAAATTAGCCTTTACTTGATGAGTAAATATGACAGAAAATAATTTAGGATTGCACATATTTTGTATGAGTCATTCCCTCAAGGTTATCTGGCATTCTTTTTCAAATCTGAAGCGATCTGTTGGAATGGTATATTCTAAGTGGGTAGTTAATCTGTGGATAATGATCTCACTGTCATTTACGCTGACATCTAAATAAACTTGTATAAAGTACGTACCGTACACGGAGACGTACATTCTGAATACTTACAACAATGGAAGTCATTCCTGGATATACCATGAATACTGCGACATCTTTGCTAAGAGTCAAATGAAAATGGGTTGGGAGTAGCATTTTGTAGATTCTGTTGAGATTATTTTCTGATATAAGAAAAAGAAGGGAAACCATAGTTATATAAGCACATATTCGTTGAAGATATCGTCTCAAGTTTTTAGCCACCAAACATCTTAACTTTTTACTTATACTACGTACAATGCAGAAGTGAGTGCTGCTCAGTACCAGAATCAATGACCAAGCATTATTTCAGATACAAGTGGCTCTAGTTCGTGCGAATCTGACCAGAAACCGAAAGCCAAAGTCTAACTCCAGGTCACGACCCGTGGAACTTTCAACCATATGAATTGGAGTAATGGATTAGTAAATCCTCAAAATTATACATTTGTAGACTATTAAAATGTTTACTGTAACTGTAAGGACGAGGTAATATAACTCCCTTCTGTTGTCTGAATTAACGAAGGCAATACATGCCTTCGTGTTATTTAAATCAGTAACAAACAGTAGCTTAAGAAACCTTTCAGTTTCCGTTATAACATTAATGCAACAACCGACGGTGACCCCAATTCTCATAGAACTATCGGTAGAAACTGGTTACATTTTTAAATCGTCACTCAGTTATTGCTAAGCTATGTTAAGCAACTACCCAGTTATTACTGTCCTTACAATTTGCTTTCACCTTTGTCGTCTCTTTGCTCGTATACCCCTCTATCAAAAGTCGTATGCTTTCAGAATAAACAAATAACCTCCTATCACCATCCGATTGTCTCTGTTGCAATAACAAGCCGATACCAATAGCTGGTACAGCAACTACTGTTTATGTTCCACAACCGTGCATCAGTAATTACTACTTTGTGTTCGTTACACGGTAACATTGTTACAGATGGCACTGTAACAACTGCAAAGCTGTTAACTTGTTTCCATGTAAAACAAAGAACTGCGCGACTGGACAAGGAGCCCATGAAGATGATAATGCCTACGAGATGAAGGAGGTATGGTGCCAGTTGATTCCAGTTCACACCTCTCTTGAAATTACGTAAATTCGTCATGCCGAGAACGAAGAAAGGCCATTTCGGGTATATCCATATAGGCCTACTTATAGCATAAAACGACTAGATGCGACTTCATTATAGACTCACGTATTAATGAACTCGCAATAAATGATTGGTAAAGCAACTATTGTTCATGTCCCACAACCGTGCATCAGTAATTATTTCATTGTGTTGGCACCAGTAGTTACTCTACTAGCTAGGAGTATCGGGTACAATCACAGTTTTAGAGCTCTTATTGTAACAGCTATTACATATGTTTCCGTGATCTCCCCATAGTCCAGTAATAAACGAAGAAAGGTTTACAAACCTAACCAGCTTTCTAATGAAAACAGCACGAAAATGGGGTGCACAAACATGTTTTGTACTTATATGTCGGTAAAGACATTTCATCTACGATTTCAGTAAATGACTAGCAGTGATGCTTGAAGCTTTCATAAAGTTATAAAAGGTATTCCGGGTACGTATAAACTGTTCTTCTAAAGCTGCTCTACTGAATCCTCAAAACCTAAACAAAATTTACACGCTCTTACAATGTGTCGCAAAATACATTACAGAAACCCACATTATGGTAACATTAATATTACTTAATAGAATATCAAATGAGAGAAAAATTTATATATCCACAATTGGCAAAGAATAAACAAATTGCTATATGATGCCTACCGGTAATAATATTGTCCGTGAATGTTAAAAGAGGGGAGCAATTTGGCGAGTCAAAGAATGCTGCATTCGTAGTGGAAATGTTTGTCACCCTATTTCCTTGAAACAATTTGTTATCGAAGAAGAGAGTTACCTGAAAGTGAATCAAAGGATAGCTTAACATGTCTACATTAATTACTTACGTTGATAAATCAGGAATCATTGTTAAATTCATAGACGTTAGCTACATTAGAAAGATGAAGCAATTATAACGAATTCAGCCACGCCCTACCACAATGTTACTGGAATCTTACACTTAGTTTTTGCTATCATGTAGAAGTTTCATTTTCTCCAGAACGTCCATTTCACGCTCAATACTGTTTTTGTGTTTAGTTTGATACGTTAACATCACATGCTATATCATCACTGCATAACTGTCATATCAGTGTTCTAAGGACATTTCAGACTTGAATTGTCTAATAATTCATACACCAAACGGTCACTCTCTAGATAGTTACACCGGGAAGAAATTAGTAACTGACTACAAGTTTTGTAGCGGAGTGAAACAGTTCGTAGCGTTCGTCGAAACCATGAACTAACATGATTCATTCTGATGGGAAATGGTTTGCGTTATAGTTATGAAACGCTATCAGTTACTTACGTAAATAGTTTCCTATTGTAAGTTTTATCTAGCGAATGGGCTAAGGTAATATCAGACTCATGCTATTAGAGTAAAAGGGGTTTGGGAAAGGTATTTCCTCGGGTCAAGTATCCATGCTTCTTTCCATCTAACGTTGTAATGTACACGCCCAAGTACAATATATTTGATAATTTCGCAAAGCGACTGACTCGGCTGCTCCTCAAAGGTGTAACTATGCAACATGTACAAGTCGGCCCAATCAAATATAACACAAGCTTGGGGAACATGGATTTCGTTTGACCAGTGGACCATAGTAAAGTATAACCTGATTAAGATTCATCCTATCGGACCTCCTAAAGTCGCCGAACCATCAGTGCATCTTGCGTTAAATTGATCTTATTAGTGAATAAATCGTGTGCTATGCTGGTTGCCTAATTGCCTCTTATAGATTTTGGCGTGAGCGAGCATAGCCACAGGAAAACAGTGACACCTTAATGTAAGGAGACACCAGCCCCAATGGTATCGAATATCTTACTGACTAAAGAAAAGTGCGAATAAGCATTACTATATTTGGCGGTGAAAAGTTAGAAAGAATGTATCAGTTCTATAAAACAAACCGTGTGGGAGATATCACGTCTAGTTCCGGCAAGGTGTAGAGCAGTGACAATGTTTTCCAGCCAATTGCTGGACTGTATATCACTGGGAAAATTAGCTCCAGTTAAGATGACCGGTTTTGTTAAATTTTCTATGGTGAACGAAAGAGTTGCAGCCGTGAACGCCATAGTGTCGGTGCCATGTAGAATTACAAAACCATTGTACTCTTCGTAGCTTTCACGTAGAAGATTAGTGATTTTGATATAGTCATCAATTGAAAAATTGCTAGAATCTTTCACCGCGTCATACTCAATGACTTTGTATGAAATGCAAACGTCGTTGTTATTGTTATTCCTACAAAAGAAAGATTGGTAATATGTTGACAGCATATTGAACCCACATAGACAATTCTGCTACGCTTGTCTAGACTAAACCTACATACATGTTTCATGAGTTCTACCCTGGGATGTGATACCCTACTAAAAACTACCGGAATCCTCCCATCCAGAGGTAACTCAGTAATCGAGCTATAAATGAATATTTGAAAGTACAGCTACACTAACTTTTGTCCGTTGTTTAAAGCCCTCCAATTCATGATAGTAAAAAATAAATTAAACTTTTTTAAACGTCTAGTCTTTCTCACCAGCTGATTATATGCCCATACTTCAACGTCTGTACATTACAACCTGAATATGTCAATAATCACATCAAACGGATAAAATGCACTCATTCTTTCAAGACAAGATATATCAACTCTCCATATTTTTAGATTCAGATTAGGTTGCAGTGCAGATTGGTACTCAACCGTTTTTCACTGCATAAATGGAAGAATCGAGGGGCAAACTAATAAAGAGTACACAGCTTATCAAAAATATGGTAAGATGATATGGAAAAAAAAACTTACGGCAACACCAGTAACTCGGTATCTACTTTCATCCGGCCAGCAAGATTTTCGTCGTGTGTTCTATCATTTTCGCGCAGCATCCTCTCAATGACATTCTTTTGTACTCTATACACTAAATAAGAGCAAAATTATTACAGATAATGGAATATTTTCCTTTCTTCTTTTTGAAGAAAATAATACCTAACAAGCAAATGTTACATTAAAGTTAGAATAATGTACTTTTTACACGTGATTTTATTATGAATGGACAACCTTTATATATACCTAGTTAAGATATTATTGTGTATTAGTCTGGTTCAAATGTCAAGTTAAACAATCATCCAGCATGTTTCGCATTATCAAACTACAAGTCCCTGATCTTGACTATATCTCTGGTGCTATTCATCAACATATGTCGAGCATGATGTAAACTGCCATAAAAACGGAACTCATTGCCAATTCATTTGTCATTCAAAATTATGAAGAAAATGTACAGGAGTAATACGAATAATACGTTATAAGACGAACACTACTTATGCTTCAAACAAGTTTTTACGTGTAAATAAATCAGTTGTGGAATACTCAAACTTACCTCCATTTGAGTTTTTACTCATTGCCAAGCAGCCACCTGTATTCAAAAGCATAATTCTGGCTGACATCGTGCTCAGTTAAGCAAAGGCCTCGTGAACCCAAACAAAGATAATCTAAGCAGTGTTGTGTTTCTGTGCTCTCGGCATCCCTTTTTTTAACACTTCTGAACCCGAATTGGAACTCCCATACACTGTCACCCATAGCAAAATATGCTAAGGACTTTAACGTGACGACGCCAACAATATTTCGTCTCATATGTCAGCACAGGGTAACCTTTGGTTAATGATCATTGGACTCCTACATCAAGTACCTAACGATAACCAAATATGGCGATACGCCGAATATTTAAATGGCTTGATAACGAAAGATACGTTTGCAGATTTGAGATTTTGTTTATTCGGGATTGGGTATGGCAATACGGACTTTACTACCCTAGGTAATCCGTACACATAGGTCTATATATCCACTCTGTGCTAACGAGGACTTTCTGTCGCCATATTGTAGAGAAACGAAGATACGTGATCTCCGTACTAAAGCAGCAACATTACAGGTATGTTTAAAATATAATCTGCACTATATTTCTTAGCGATATCCCTTCTCTTCCGATTTCTTGGCGGTATCAGATTAAACTTGGCTGTGATCCCGGGTAAGACGATATACAATGAACTGTTGCTAAATAACTCTGTATAGGTAACTATGTATGGCATTTGCATTGTATTCCTTTGGTTCTTTCATTTAGATAATGATTTATCTACTCTTTCTGAATGATTCATTGATGTATAGTCAGTTCTGTGTTGTTAAATTGCTTACATCTAAGGTATAGCTAAACCGTTCAACTAAATTTCTTATCGATGTCCCAATTATGAACAATGAAACTTTCTTGTAAAGTTGACAACAGTTTACTAGATTTGATATTGGTGGTATTATAGTATCCTTGAGAAAACTCGATATTTGCTGTAGTTGAGGTAACCAAGAATGCCGCCTTTTTTGCGTTGTCCTATACAACAGGATTCATTGTAACACGCAGAAAAGCAATATTTTTGTTAGAAAGCAACAACCTTATATCGGCTTTATCCAAGCGCGGCTACCAATAGTGCGGACTCCAAGCAAGACCAACAATAGTGCGGACTAGTATGTATTGTATGAGAAACTCATGACGTACATAATAAATAATTACAGTTATGATTGTAGATTTCCAAATAAATGTGTATTCAAATTGAGAAGCTCTGTCCATATACTGTCAATTCGTTCGATTAATTGACCCAATAGTTCATTATCTACATAGCTTTTGGAATATTAAAGCAGTTATGTAATAAATTTCGATTACAAACATTCATACAATCTATACAACACTATATACAATGTCTATGATAATTTTTGTTTAACTTTTAAACAGTTAAAAATATCTTCACGAAAAAGTTGACGAATATTTAAATGACCAATTAAAAAGGAGTGCAGTTTCTCATTTATTTACTGTATATTTAGTTTGCCCCCAAAGTGGAAGTTAAACAGTGTGGACTCTTGAATGGGTCCACGATCGAATAATGTTAGAATAAATTCTAACTGGACTTTTTCATATCCGACTGGAATTGTCTGAATTGTGAAGGATATACATTGTGACTGTGCTCATTGACATCAGTAATAATTGAATCAATTTCTAGTAGAAAAGGAAAGGAAACAATTATTTACGTAAAATACTTGAATTTTGTCCACTACAAAGTAGCAGCAACTTTACAATGACCAAATGCATTAGACAAAGATGTTGTGATATGTTATAAACTGATTCATCTCATGTTTTGGTAAGAAAGATGTAGGGTTTGATCGCCTAACTGCATTAAACATATATATATTAGACATTATACCCCAGAATAAAACATAACATATATTGAACTGAGAAATAAATTAAGTGAGCTGATTACTTTCATACTCTAATTTCTATGTTGGCAAAAAGCTACGTGTTTCCAAGTTTCTTCCTTTACTGTTTATGATAGCTTAGGTAATGAGGTCTGTTTTTCACTGGTTTTGTACGTATACATTTGGTGATAAATGATGATATGCCAAACGTTACTTCTCCTCAACAAATTTACATCTAACGTTCTCGGTAATCAAACTTCTTATCAAGTTTGAGGTTCCTTTCACCAAATGCTCCAAATTATGATTCTATTTAACATTGATTTCTAGTCATCGCTTTGCAATGTGATTGAGTCACTGTTCGCGAAAGGAAGCACTTCTCTTAGCAAGTTTGCCCGCATAGGTGTATATTGTTCATCATGATCCGTTAAGGGGAAGCTGGAGATCTTTGCTTGAAGAGACTTCGCTGCCTGCGAAGAGGAAATTGTTAACGTTATGCTGTCTTTACTCGATAATAGGTGACATTATTAAAAATTATAATTGTGAAAGCTTGTCAGTGAGAGAACTAGGGAAGTATGGTAAATACATACCTCGGCACAAAATGTCTTTAGTGTAATAATTGTGGGTCGAAGGCTAGGACTGATTTGCCAACTTTCAACAAATCTATCATCAAAACTGTGAAATAAAAAAAAAGAGGAACGCTGAAACTACATAAGCCATGCTTGAAGCAAAGATTACATACACTGTGAACGATAAGCATCCTTTGGTTTAATGTTACCATATAGCACACGAACCAACTAGGTGGAAAATCAATAAATAAATCATATCCAATTGACCCACCTTTATATTTAAATTCGTACAGACTTTAACATATAGTAGGCCTATTCATTACTTGACAGTGCAGATGAAGCCACTGTAGATAGGTTGACATGTCTCTCCAATCAGATTTCGAGTGATGAAAGTATACCAGATGTGTGGAATAAAGGTATTATAGTCAAAGTCCCAAAGAAAGGAGACTTGAAGGATTGCAACAATTGGAGAGGAGTTACTCTGCTACCTGTCATTAGCAAAGTTTTTGGCAGAATACTGATTGGACTAATAAGAGATGGCATAGATAAACATCTCAGGAAAGAACAGGCCGGGTTCAGAAAAGGTAAAGAGACAACCGAACTACTCTTCATCTTAAGGAATATTGTGGAACTGTCATATGAGTGGAGATCATCTCTATACCTTCATTTTATTGACTTTGAAAAGGCATTCGACTCAGTACATAAACCAAGCCTATTGAAAATACTAAAGAATTACAGCATTCCAGAAAAATTAATTAAGATCTTAAGGGAAATGTACAATGCATTCAGCTGTGTAGTGTTAGCTGAAGGCGAGCTTACTGACTGGTTCCACATCACATCTGGTTCCACATCAAATCTGGTGATGTGTAATGTAAAGGATGTGTAATGTCAGGGTTTTTATTACTCATCTTTAATTGGGTGATGTGGCTCATCTCTAATTAAATGAATACTAAAGTTCTCTTTCCACCTTTCTTTCCTGGCACTAGCATCTTTAATGATCTCCCCTTGCTTATTTTGAATGACTGCAAATTCATTCTCTCTACTATTTTTCCATTTCCTGGTTATCATGTAAAGTTCTTTGAAGCTCCCATTTTCTGCTGCATGCTTAGCTTTGTCTGCTAGCTCATCTACCAATTCTCTTTTGTCCTTTCGTGCACTGCATTTAACTTTCTTGTCTTTTCACGATATTCTCCCTGGAACTTTCCTTTAACTCCCTCCGATCTTGTACTCTCTATTTCCCGTTTAATTTCTTTTCTCTCATCCATCTTCCTATACGTCTCTGCTTGGATCCATGGCCTATTTGTACACTTAGCAAATCCCAGTACCTCATCAGCACTTTCAACATATGCTCTCTCTAACTTACTGTAGTACTCTTCTACCCAATCTGTTTCCAATGCTTTAAACCTGTTGCTCACTGCCATATTGTATATGTTCTTCACCTGTTGATCCGTCATTCTTTCTATACAAATCTTTGGCTTTACTTTATTTCGATGAACAAAACAACTTACTTTCAATCTGATCTTTGCTCTCACAAATAGTTATCACTGTTCACATCTGCCCCTCTACACACCCTGGTATCCAATATGGAAGTTTTCATGCTCCTTTGTGCTAACAAATGATCTATCTGATTTCTTGTCCTTTTATCTGGTGACAGCCAGGTTAGCTTGTGTATGTTTTTGTGTTTGAAGTAGCTGCCAGTAATCACTAGCCCATGCATCTGACAGAAGTCACATAGCCTTTCACCATTGTCATCTCTCACACTTGTTCCTTCTTGTCCCATGATGTCTTCTTTACCTTCATCTTCGGTACCGACTTTTGCATTGAAGTCTCCCATTACAATTATCATATCATGCCTGTTTCAATATGAAGACCCTAAAAATAAAACATAAATATCTACACATACCAATCACTGCAACGGCTTTCTAGGCATTTATTGATTGCCTTTGAAACGATTTCGTTGATGTCTTCGAAGTTGTTTCCGACTTCATTACTGAATGGAGGTTTTCCTTTAAGGCAAAAGAAATGATTCCCCACAAGTGACAGACTGAACTGGAAATAGTGTTACATGTTCACATATTGCTAAACATAAAAGGGGAAGCGTATCACAAGAAATATATCACTTTCTAAAGCCAAAATCGACAATTGTACCTGAACAATATAAAAGAAATCAATATAATATTATAGAGTTGATAATCACCTATTTAGATAATAGTCTTCTATTCATTGCATGAGAGTTATTTTCTCTTCCACGAAAAGGTCATTCAGACATAAATGTGATAATTAGACTTTACATGGCAACAAAGTACAGTTTGAAATTTGACAATCAGTACAATGAACAATTATACAGTTATGATAGACGAGATCTTGAGTTTTTGGTCATCTTATAGCCTTCAAAAGAAATGAACTCGATGTTAGAGAAATATAGGATTTATAGAAGTTTGGAATTCAAGCGAGGGCACCTGTCACAAATACGTAAAGAGATACTATAAAGTATCATACTATAAGACCAAGTAGACATCTGCCCAATAGGTTAATCGTTGTCAGAAATAGTGCGAAAAAGATGGCAGTGAATATTTTGTAAAGCCTACAGTAACAACCATAAATTGTTAAGCTTATATTTTGAAGGGTATGTAATTGAATAACTAAATGTAATTGAATAACTAACTGTGTGAAAATCAGGAGGATGGAATGTGATTAAGGCGTTTTAGAAATTCTTTAATGAAATAAGAAAACTACAGAAAGAAAGCCGGCAAATGGTATAGTTAGTACTATGCTAGAATTACATCTCTATTTGCTAAAAAAAACAATTTACCTTCCAGGCTATATTTGTAAGTGCCTCGATACTTTAAAACTTCTATCAATGCTCGGGCGACCTCAGAAAGTGAAGATTTCACTATAAAATTCAATGTAACGATTGTGGTACGACACATATGAGAAACCGCGGTTCCGAGCAGGATTTACAGTTTGAAGCTGCATATTGAAGGGATCATTTGAACTGTTCGTTAATGTTTGACACTGTGTTGTAAAATGAAACCCATTTGATAAGACTTTCCCAATATCAAAAGGCGTCTTTGTTATAAACGTTAGGAATAAAAATTTATTTTCGACTTTATTCAATATGTATTCTTCAACTAAAATGATTTAAGATGACCTGTAGCAATCTTGGTGAATTAGGGCCAATTGATATTCATTACAAGTAGTACAAAAGAATTAAATCTCAACAACGCTTAGAAAAATCACAGTAGTAGATTATAGCTAACCCTATCAAAGACTTCTTCAACATCAAAGGTGTTTGTTCAACGAGGCCAAAAGTCAAAAAGATTAACGATATTGTAGTATCAGTAGGTGTAAGTCTCTGTACTTGAGCTGGCAATAAATCTTCATTTTACAGTGATATATGTTTACCGGCAATCCTTCTATAGCTTGTGAGAAAATATTCGGCAAACTATGTGGACTTTGGATTGTGTGTTTGTCAGTAATATTTACCCGCATTGAACTTCCAAATGTGTGACGCCATGTAACTACCCTATGCGTTCAGTATTAAAGGACTAGCTTCCTGTTTGTGATCAATGCTATTTCTTACACGCCACTAATATACTTTCCTTGAACATTACATCCCTTTACAAAGTGGCATATCCACGTAAACGACAACCTGACGAAACAAACTATATTTTTAGAAAGAAGGAACGGAAAACACATAACTGATCACAGCTATGGTCAGGTTAATACGGTGAACATGCAGTATAGTTTAACTATTTACTGCAATGCTAATTGTGTGCCAAAATATTTGTACCTGTAATAAGTTCCCATATTACGACTGCCATCGACCAAACGTCACTCGTTTGGTCGTATTCTTTGCGGAGATAGCTCTCTGGGGCTGAAACGTTCAAATTACAAGTAATCTGAAATGAAGAAACACAGTGCAGTTGTGAATTGTTTTAGGGTGGATGGTTTGGTAAGATACAAATTATACCACAGTAATAGTGTGATAACAGTCCAACCCAAATAGATGCCTTTGGTTCTACCTGAGCAGTTTCGTTTACATCGACTAGTGAGACTATGACTTTCATTTTTGTCTTCTTTTATTGGACCTTATTACTTATTAATTATATGTACTAATCCTCTTACAACTTTCTCTTTTGTGTTCACCCTGCTCATTAACCTGTCTGTATTCTGTGCGCGTTTTCGTCTCTTCTGTTACTGTAACTTGTCATTCAGTCTCTGAAGAAGATCCTGCTAGGATCGAAACGTCAGGCCCTCTTACTTTTACGCATAATTATCAGTATAATATTTCATGTCCTGCTTAACTTGGAAACACGAGTTTCTTGTGAAGCTGTCTAAGATATAATAATGTTTACAACGTTGTAGAAAGCTCCAGACAGACAATGTCTATACTTTCAAAAGTGTTGCGCTTCCAACCATATTCAGTACTTCCCAAAACGTTTTCTCTGAAGGCAGGTTTTCAGTCAGAGTTAAATACCAATCTTGAAAAAATTCGCGTGGAAAAATGTATCTAATATACCAATAAGGCTGGAACCATATATGTTGGAGTTTCAAAGTAATAAACAAATGTAATTTAAAAACATAGTTTTCACTGACGTTTAGTTTCTTAGCTTTCATGGTATTGAACGCATCTTTCGAAAGACAAAAGTCGTAAAGTTTGCAGTTTCCCCCATTAGTTAGCAACACTTTATGCGTCGAAAGTCCTGGATGAAGAAACTAGAGGGAATGTGAAAAAGAAAATTAGTAACAACATTTCTACAATATGATGACTGATATGGAATAAGTTCGAATACCATTTGACACTCATTAATAAACGTACTAAGATGGTACTACCATAGTATTATCTGAATTAAAATTTGTCTATATTTTTCTTGTTAGTCATTTAAATTGTTTGTTGGTTCGTTTGTTAGAATTCACAAGATTGCAAGGTTTCATTAACATTGAACATCAAGCCACTTAAAACTGAATTTGAGGTTTAACATATATATGTATCAAATATGTTTGCATTAAAAACGTATCCATACCCCATAAGAGTGAAGAATTTGTAGTCCTTCTAAAATAAAACGCGCAAAAGTCAACCGCTGTTGCAAATGCAATTCATATTTCGTCGTTAGCGAATAATCTTGTTGCTCAACATCACTCAGAAATACAGAAAGGGGTTCGCATGAGAGATGTTCTTGAATCAGGAAGAGCTTTTCTGTAATGATAAGTGTATGAATGAATTAATAAACAAATATCAGCAGGTAAATAGGTATAGTGTTGCATCGACGCGCCTTTTTCTTTTCTTTTTTAAAGCAGAAACTTGATTTAAAAAAGATTAAGCCTTAGTTATGTTGCAAGCAACCTCACAGCAATCCACATATTTGTAGCCGCCCAATGAATGGTCAGACATTAACGTAAATCCACCTCAAAATTCATCATGGTATCACAATGTAAGCCATGGTATTGTACCATACATGTTTTGACAGAGCCTACACATTCAGTTAACACAGGTACAAATAACTTCTATTTTCCAGCGCTACTAACTTTAGGCTACAACACGTTTAAAGATATTTACCTTCGTCAATACAAATTCCTTCGACCTTGACCAGATGCATGTTATGCGGAAGTTCAAGAACCCGTTTTACGAAAAGATCCCAATGGATATCTGCTCGTTGCGTTGCACTTTCTAATAGAAGAAGTATTAAATGATTAGCAAGATATATCACGATTCATATTTATCACGATAGCCTTGTTTACTTAAGTCATGAAATCAATAAATAAACGACAAAGTTTCATGAAATCAATAAATATGCGACAAAGTTTAAATACGTTTAACGTACCATTGACGGCTGTGATGACGACACACTTTTTATCTGTTTTCAAGACGGAAATTGTACCCATCCATCTATCGTATATGAGTCCTTTGGTTAAGTTAATGATGAGACACATGTCTTTTGCTTGAAAGACTCTATTATTTGTGGCCATCGTTTTGATCGTGAAATAGTACCCTGTTGAACAAGAAATAAATGAAGCATATTATAATGACGTTTACTTTAATGTAATAGAAGAAAAGGTAAATGTTGGGTTGTTATCTGCTCGTCACTACTTAGCACACGAGTTCAACACTAAACTTAATCAAATACAGGCTTACTGTGTTCTTCGCACGGTAATGTTTGATAACTTGAAGATTCGGAATTCACAACTGCTGCATTCGGCAATTCGGATCTAAAGATGAAAAAGAAAACAATTATTACCATGACTCTCACCAATAATTTGTGTTGTAGTGGTAGGAAAATGTTATTCACACTACATAATTTCGTAATAGGTTGTGCAACTTACACTGGAGGTTGGGGTAGTCTCCTATCAAACCCTAAAGACAAAGAAAAAAGAACACATTTCAAAGTGAATGTTTTCTAGAAAGAAATGTAGCAAAGGTTTCTTAAATAGATTTTTTGAAGACGTATTACTAACGAGGGAATTTAAGTTTAATTATGGTCTTCCAAATGGTGTTTTCTGTTTAACTATGATACAATGGATTGTTTTCAAACGTTACAGTCGAGTTGCGGGCAGATTTAAACACTAACCCAAGTGTCTTCTCTCGTCGACATCTGTAGTTTGGAGTGAAGTGGTTTTCTCCTCACTAAAATAAGAATACACGATAGTATGTTTAAGCATGTAGTGAAAGTATTTACTTACATAATGCAAACAACTGAAATCACAGCACGTGACCATGATATCTTCACATCACAAACACGATAGTTATTTTCTCTTTGTACATTGTATATGAATGTACTTGAAGTATTGCCATGTCGATGCCGTTCATTGAATTACTTGTTTCTATTACTTTTATTAACCTGTATACTGCACAATTAGCATACGATGCGACCATGTTTATTGAGCATGCGAAACACGAGCCTGCAACATAAGTGATACTCAAGGATAATAATGGCTAATATGAAAGTTTAAAGCAATATCAACCAGGAAGTTGGATGTTTTCCAAATGATAAGAAGAAAAATGGTAAGAGTTCACGTTACGAAAAGTATATGTGAGGTTTCTGTATTTTAATTCACTTTACGGAAGTGTTTCGACAAAGGTTTTCAGCTCTACATACAATATCTATAACCAGACATCCATGCAAAGTGAATTGCTAATGAATCCCAATTTCTAATACGTAAAGTCCTTTGTTGTTGCTTGTTTCTACTTACGAGACACACATCGATGTTGTAGGCACTGCAATGACAAAACGGAACCGATATATATTTTGTTGCATTTGTATCATAAAGGTGCAAATTGCACTAGTCTTTACATTGAATTTCATGCAGGTAATGTCTTGGTAACGCTCAAAGACAAATTTACCATTTATATGGTCATATGAATGTACCGTATCTGTTTAACAAGTCTTAAGGCGTTCCCTTTGGACCTCCAATAATATTTCGAAACATTAACATAGGCTCGTCTTTCACTGTTTCAACACGTGAACAACTTGAATGCCTATAGCAATCATTAACATTAATATAAACTGCTAGTTGATCAATTTCAGTTATGACCATTGACGTACGTTTTATGTCGTAAAATCCATCCCGTTTGCCTAAATTAGAAACAAAGTCACGTTTAATCAGTAGATATATAACCTTCCATGAGAACCTCATTGTCAAATACAAGCATTTTACAAGATAAGGTGCAGTTAAACTACGAGAATTATACAAAGTAACCTCTCTTTCTAAAAGAAGATAACTGCCGAGACGGAGAGTCGTCTTTGCCCTGTGGCTTCAAAGGGATGTCGATGTAATGGCGTTTCCTGGCGGAAAAAGTAGAGCTTCCATTAAATTACGATGTAAACAAAGCGTTTTGCATTTTGCATTTCTCCACACATTTCTTACATTGTTACTTTTATTGACTTTTTTTACGTAAATTATATTTTGATATCTGCGATGTTCTTTAGATATAACTTACTTTGTAGGTCTCCACTTGAGTTTACCTGTGGCAAGACAGATTAAACACCCAAACTGTAAATCATGTGACATTAATGATATGCATATCATCATTGGCATTTCCAAATTATAAAACATTGACAGTCCATCACAATATTCTATCCCATAAAATCGAAGAGTTTCTACCACGACAATAATCAACTTGTGTCATGGGTCACCATTATTCTTAACCAAAAATGTTGGTTCTTATTACAACGAATTGGAATACATAATATTCTTACCGTTTCTGAAAATGATAACCAGAATCCCACAGAGTAAAATGACAGCCAGTGCCGTAACTGCTATACCAATTGCAATGCTTCTTTGGTCTCTATAATCATTGAGAACTTCCAACCCTGTTGAATACAACATTTTGTCTAATATAAGAACATGTCAATGTGTTATATCAGTCTTTCACGGTCATATAAATCTGTATCAGTTCATATCTAGCTTAAACAACGTCTCCCAATTAAATTAAGAACTGCTTACAATTGAAGAAACACAAAAAAAGCAGAAAAAGACCAAATTGAATACCTGTCAATGTGTAGTACATAACAAGATGTTTTCTCATCGCTGGCACACCGCTTACAATACAAGATATTGTTCCGTTGTCCTCGCGTGGTTGTACTGTGAGTGCAGATTCGGTGGTGTAAGTTGTGACATCTTCCGGTCCTTGAGAGCTGCTAGTATGCTGCCAACTCGACAATATTTCTCTATCATTATGTCTCCAACTAATTTGTGCAGCAGGCCGAGCTCCCGTTGCATTACATGTAGCATTTATGTCCTCCATGTGTGTGAGATGAAGTACCTTCGTCGAATAAGATTTACCGTTGATAATTAAATTTATCCGCGGCAATACTATATATATGGATGGAAAATGGAAAACAAATCATGTTTTATAAGAAGCCAATATCATGGTACATTGCTAAAATGCTTCGGAAGGAAAGAACTAACGAAAAATAGTTTTGCTTCAGGTTTTATGTTTATCCTTTCCTGAAAAAATGGTAGTTATCACTTAGTATAATTAAATCATATTTGTACAAAATAAAAAAAAACAAATGTTGTACCATAAACGCTGTAAGCGCTCTTCAAAATCGTCTTTACGTTCACATTGTAAAGTGATACGATGCAGGTAATTGTCCCATTTTCTCCGATCGGTAAGAAAGTTAAACTCGAAGCTGTGTCATTGCTCGAGATGTAGCATCCGACATCCTGCAACACTGTGTCAGAAATTTGCTTAACGTGGATACCATTGATAAGCCAAGTGAACATTGCTGTCGGACGAGATCCATAAGCTGTACATGTTGCATTTGCAAGGGCGTGTCGTTCGACTTGTGTCACAACCATGTTCCCGTTGTCATTAATTGAAAGGCCAACCTTCGGAATAGCTGTTAAAAGGAATAATTTCCAATTAAATTAGTTGCAGTGATTCATATTGTTAAAGGTTTCATCAATTCATGTTCTTTGGGAGACAGTAAGAATGTTATCCTTTTCGTTTTTACTAAGAGATATACCCATTATAATTCTTAGGCAATTAACACTAGCGCTTACGTTTTGCCTATTGAAATAATGTGTCTATTTGATCAGCTTCAGTGAAAGTTTTTGTTCATGAAGGCTTATCATAAATACATGAATTGCAGTTGCGTTGGACGTTCTGCTCTGTGATCTAACAGTATTTACCTCTTGTTGAGTATATGAATCGTAACGGATTGAAATTAGCCACTTCACATTAGGTTCTCTCAAAACCTCGAATCACTACTAACTATATCCCAGTAAGATCATTTGTAACAGGTGTTTTATCTTTATACGATACAGAATTAAAACGAAACCTTGTAAATTCTTACCGTATTTAATGTAGTCTAAAGATGCTTGTTGACCTTTGGTTTTACATGATATCATGCCAGATTCCTTGCTTAGAGCAGTCGTAAACGATAATACAGAGCTATAGGTACTAGTGACATTATCCAAGAGGACATAACTACTTGTAGGACACGAGGAACATATCTCCCCATCGACCGCAAATGTCAGGTTTGCTGCAGGTCTAGCATTGAGAGCTTTACAATCTCCCGAAACTTTGTCGTTTTCCGTGATGAGAAACATGTTGTCTCTTGTGATAGTCAAGTTAGATAACGAGATGAAAACATCTGGAAGGGCTGCAAAAAGGGCGAAAGACTTATATTCTAACCGTGCTCTAGTTATAGTTAATATATCGATGGGTAGATCATTACTATACTGCCGTTACTTACGTAAAATGATAACATGCGAAACACTTTAACACACTTAGGTCGTTCATTGTCAACCGTGACTATGCACATCGACCTATATCAAGGCTGGCAGAGCCGGATTTGACATATCGACGTGAGAGCCTTGTTAATCATTCAGTTAATATGAAATAAAGTTATGAAGTCATTTACCTTACAATGTTTACTACAGTGGATTGAGAATTAGTTAAAGGACGGACACTCAGAAACACAAATATACAAAAACGGAACCAATATGCAATTACAGGACAACTAATCATTCTTATAAAATAAGTCTCTACTCCGATACTCTCGGCTTTCTTTCGAAGAGAGAAAATTGAATCACTGCGCCACTTGGTCTAACCAGGACATCATGATGCATTACCACATATGCTCGGGTACCGCAAGGGAGCAGTAACTAACTGTTAAAGGATTAATACCGCATTCCAGTTTTAGACGCCCCATTCTTCCCTTTTCAGTTTAACGGGATAATGACAACGTCATCTGAATGAACACCTGTTGAAGCACGATTAACTAAGCTGATTGGAACTTGACTTACTGCAGTTATCACCTTTCCATTCGATGGTCACGATCGAACGACACCAATGGTGGTGATTTATGATAATATCTGCCAAACCACTAACCACAACAACATACCTACACAACACACCGTGGTTTATGGACCTTGTTATGCAATAATTGTTTACGCCAGGGGTTCCCTAACTGGCGTGCATGAACCGCAGGGGTGCGTGAGTCCATCCCAGGGGGTTCGTGAGACGTTTCTTAAAGTCAAAACTATATTACTTTTTGTTGAACTAAATACTGATATATCATATACTTTAGCAATGTACAAAAGTCGTACCTTTTTACATTACATTATCGACAAACTCTTCGCGTTCCATTCGCATATGTTGCCATAGTAATACCGTACCGTGCATTTTTCATTACATTATGACACTATGAACTTGATCTTTTACGGAGCACTGTTGTGCGTATTATAGTATAATGATGACTAAGATCGTGTCTCGAAAAGTTGGGGGTTCGAAGACAACTCTGACATCTACAAGAGTTCGTGTGGGGGGGGGGGGATAAATTAAGGGAAGCCCTTGCTTACGTCATTGCTACACAACTTATTCACATTCAATGCCATTATAGGAGTTCCGTCACTCGAGTCCAAAATATTCCCAAATATGTGCAATTCTTCTATTTAACCAACAATGAAGTCGGATGGTTAACGGACGATATGAGTCACTGTCATCTCTTGGAAGCACCAACTATTAATATCATAATACTATATATATATTTATACAAATATACGTATTAAAAAAAATAATCAAACTTAATATTAGTCGTGATTAATTAGATGATGTAATCAAGATTGAAATAGCCTTCCGAATGCAAAATTGAAATTTAAAGTGTACTTTAGCGTACTTCCATTCAAGATTTCTTTGTCAACATTCGAAAAAAAAAATTTGAAAGGCACACAAACTTTCTTTGTGTTTTACAACCATAGAATCACCATGCCAATCATCATATGCCAAACTTTGATGTGTGATTTGAGCGAAGGCTTTTTCTCTATGGAATTAAACAAACAACAAGCGGCATACCAAGATAAGCGTTCATATCTTATACCTCCCAACTAACATTTCCTTTTTCACGTTCCATCCCATCATTCGATCCGGCTTTCCGTAAGCTATTTCTTATGAGTGGCCGTTGTCAGTCCCACTTGTTTTATATACCATCAGTTGATGTGAAACGCTTTAATTGTTTTTCGAACTTAACGGATATTGCATTTATTTTATCGACGGAATAAACTTACCGTACAATTACGAGCTTACCTTCAATTTTTAAAATATGTTTTACTCCCGTTGAGATGTTGCAAAGACACTCGTAAATTCCTTCCTGGTCAAAAGATATTATACTGATGGACAGAGAGTAATTTCGGAAAAGAGTGATGTAATCTTTAAACCGGACACTAGTTGCAATTCGTGCAGCGGCAATTCGTGCAGCAAAGATCAAATCGCCGTTGAACTTCCATTTGCTTTGTAACCCAACATCACAAGGACATTCCAATACGATCGACTCTGTTAAACGTACTGTGTGTTTAAAGGGAACATTTGAAGAATATGACAGAACAGTAAACAAAATGACAAACATGAAACTAATAATTGCAATGGAACGAGAAACGAGTACATATTCCATTTTCAAACACGAAGTAAATAAATTGTTAATAAACAAACTTTTTCCCTCGGAAGCACAGGAGTGCATATATGATAATTAGGTAAACGAGTGAAATGCGAGTAAACTGTATAGAGCAATTTCACCGCTTCAAATGACAGAGTTCCTTTCTTAATATAAATATGACACTTAACAATTTCATACTTTCATTTTCAGATATAAAAAACTATATGCGTTACTGGGTTGATTGACTTCTATGAAACTTTGAAAGCTGATTTACAGCATCTGACTAAGAATTTTAGTGAGTCTATTGAAAATTCAGTTAATTTTGCTTTCGTTGTACAGTGTGCGGCAGTACTGGTATTCCCATCAATTATGACTGCATTAAGTGTCTATTCACAGAGACAAACAGAAGTTACGACTTCAACCGATTGTTGCATTATGTTCGTTAACAATGGTTTAAACACACAATGCCGCAACGAAGGATATTATATACAATTTAACATAATTTCATTAACGCGAACTGATATAGTTATTGCGTGTACTTCCTTGTACCCTTTGTTTATAAAGCGCTTATTCTCTTACTGCTTCAATGTCCTCGAATCCCTCGATGCCAATAAGTTCTTCGTGCGTCGGTATTCCAAATGCGTCATGTTACTGATGCGTATGTTTGCCCTGATGCGACTAAGTCTCTGATGTGTCTCTGTGCCTTACCCGGTTTGCATTTTGTTGGTATACGTTGTAAGATGCTATTAGCACATATATGTTCTTTTAAAGGTTGGCGGTAATAAGATTTTTAGGTGTAAAGTTCTTTGTTAGAACCACTACTAAGCAATTGAACTTTCCTTAATTCACATATGCGTTAAAGTTTGCTGTATAAGACCTGTAAATGGGTATTTTATGATAGTGCTAAGCAAAATGATGTCTCTTGCTTTGAGTGTTCCAATTGCACATGATTTTGGCTGTAGAGATTAAATCATGTATTCAAAAAACCGTTACAATGTGATATTTTAACACGGCAACTACGTTGTCTATCAGTAGTTGCATCATATGATTTACCACAAAACTACTACATATACCGTTGGCATGAGCAAACAACTTACATTGGTCTGTGATTTCATATGAATTACTGTATAACACAAAAGCATATGTTTTATATCCCGACCTGTTTGTCAACAAGGCAATAAGATATGACTATACCCATATTTTTTTGTTTACTTTGCAGCAATGGACAATAGCGTAAGCATCGTCTTGCTTGTTTTGCTGTTGGTCCATTCCAGCAAACCTGGTAAGTGCAAACATATGCTTAACAATGTCAATTCGTTCGTAGTGAATTTCTAAGTAGTGTTTACACATTAGTTGACTACCATTTGTAACCAAAGTTTGAGACAGTATAGGAATGATAGACTAATCATACAGGTCTGTGAGAAACAATTCTATAGATCGATATGCCACATTCGGAAGTTATGTAAATGATACCTATGAAATGTATAATACTAGGTGAAAGTCCATGCTAGGACATATTTGTGTCAGTGAAGTATCTTTAGGATTTGATAGCTTCATACTGAACATTTTCAGTAACCTTTTCCTCTCTCTTCAAAACAGCGATATTCGAGAGAGTCGATGGTTATTCATGCAAATCTCCACAACTATTGGAACTTGGAAAGATTGGTTCTGTCCAATGCTTATTTACCAACAACTTCAACGAGGTACACTGGTTTAATTCTACAAATGTTGTTGACGATAAACCAATAATAAGTCTTCAGGGATCAAGAAAAGATGGATCTGGTTACCTAACAAGGGAATATGACATTCGGAAAGACGGTTCTCTTATCATACATAATGTTAGCCTACAACATGAGTTGACCTTTGCTGTTGTCGTATTGACCCCACCAGACGATACCCTAATTGCAATAGAAGTTCAAGTACAAGTCATCGGTATGTGAGAAGGCTTAATTGAGTTCATATAAAGTTTATAACATGTATGTATGGGTGTATGTATGTATGTATGTATGTATGCATGTGTGCATGTATTTGTGTCTATATTTCAAATATATACATTCGTTTGCCTTGGTCGTTTCTGCCATTTCATTGAACTTAAGGCTATGGACGCTAATTGTATGTTCCGAGGTTTGAAACCAGTACGGTTGGTCATCTGTAGGCTCCTGTCACCTGTATGGAACATGCTAGTTCTGCTTGACACATAATATAGTATACCTATATATTTATATATATATATATATTATATATATATATATATATATATATATATATATATATATTTATATATATATATATTATATATATTTATATGAGTGTGTGTAGTGTGTGTGTGCAATATTATTTGCTGTGCAATAACAAGATGCTGCAAAGGCCACACAAAGAAATGATATTAAATGTGGTTAATTTCTACCTCTTTTCATTACAATGATCCACTTCTATAGTTAAACCGGCCGTTCTCTTTCCTGTGATAAGCACGTGTTCTCGTGGAGAACGAATATGTTTCGCCAAGCTTCATCTTATTAACTCGTTTACATGTTCGATGGGCAATTCTCGGCCGCCGGTATCTGTCACGTTAAAAGTACGAACATTATATGGAGACCGGTCAATAACAGGGCCTTACGAAAACAAGACCATGATAGCTTTTTCCCCGCAAAACATTGATACAGATGATATTTGGATGTCATCCTCCTTGGTATTACTCGTTTGTCAAGTTGAAAGTAATCCGTTTATTAATATGTTAAAACATCAAACTTCTTTGATACTTCTTCAAAATAACGCTGTATACCTAAAAGACTCTCCCATAGTTACTGTAGTTTTCAATAAAGATGGTCAATTGTTATTAGAGTGTGATTACTATGAAGGTGGTGTGATTGTTTGGGAACGTAGTTCTAGTGCTGAGGGGAGCTACAAGATAAGTTTATATGGAAGCACAGGAGTAGAGGAGTTTCGGATAGTCCTTGCAAATGATGGCATCTCCGAAAGTAATGGATCTCTCGTTGTGTCGTCTGCCAATTTCCAGCACGAAGGTTTCTACCGCTGTATATCCAGTAACGTCATATTCGAGACGAGTAGACTATACGACGCTATTTGTATTGGTAAGTACGTGACTGCGCACGTTAGGAAAGTGATACCTCTAATACAGATAGTCAGTATAAAAGAGTAAAAAACAATAAGGCTAGAAGGGGATTCAAAGTGACCTGGGGATTACAGGCCCTGTTGGTACCTCACTTGGTTCAGTTGGTAGCTCCATTGGTAGAGCGATAGGCACGTAGGCTTGTCTCCAGAGGTCACTTTGATGAAATGTGGTTAATGAAAATACTTTCAAATATCCACAGTGTACCTTTTCAGCCAACAACAAAAAATAAAAGCTACACAGTTTTGAACTTCAGAATTTAAATCTGCAATAAAAATGCAAGAAACATTCATGCGCTGATCTTTGAAATTAAAGGTAACATAATTATATTACTTGGTATTTAAAACAGCTGATTATGTGTGTTAACTAATTTCATATGTACAAATATATATATATATATGTATATGTATATATATATATAATATATATATATATATATATACGTATATATATGTTAAATAAGTTCATATGTACATATATTTATTTATATATATATATATATATACACATACATATATTATATATATATATATATTATATATATATATATATATAAAGTGTTCTCTTCTCAATCTCTAATTGCGTAGCGTTGAACTTTTAGCACTGATCCGTACAAATCTTTGACAGGCGTAATTTGAAACTATACTAAATTCATAATCCACAAACATAACTAAGATATAGGTGATAAATATTCTCTAGGCTCATTTCACACATATTGAGCCTAGAGAATATTTATCACCTAAATAACCTTTCAATTCACCACAAAACAAATGCAAGGAAACGAACTGTAACGGAATATTTGTTACTTTTCATCTCTGTCCCAGTTTCGCCATCACCACCTTATCCCGTTATTGAAGGTTGCAATGGTATACACACAGGTTGTGTGCTCTACTTCGATGATAACCATGGAATCGTGGAGTGTTCAATCCACAGAATCTATCCTAAAGTTGACCTGGCCATAAGTCTCACTTCGGAAGACAATTCTGATCTTATAACATTTTATGACAAAGAAGGAAAGATTACGGAACATGAAGAAACGTTCACTGTTACGTTGAAGTACACGGTTAGCGTTGAGACCACCTCTACTGATCAGCTCACACTACAATGTACGATTCTAGATCCGCCTTATGAGCAACTGGATCTTACAACATCATTTGAAATCCATTTATCTCGAGGTAAGCGAAATTTAATTAGTTTTTTAAACTGGAAAATATTATATTGTTAGTACACGTTAAAGTTTTCGGCATTTGAAACAGCTGGGCTACAACCAAGACGGTATGACATTTATTAGCGCAAGACGGCATTTCCTTAACTTAGAGGATAGAAACAGGGCACTGCGTATGGTATAAACGAGACTATCTATTCATTATTGGTATCAACTAGCTCGAATTTTTTGGTACTGTTGTGGACCATCATTTCATCAGAGCTTCCTTCCCAAATGCTTAAAGGTCAAGTGACACGTAACAGATTCCATTCAAACTTCCACAGATTAAGAAGCTATATATGAAAACCATATACTCCAAATATGGAGTTCCACGATTGTTTTTTTGCTGTTTTAATTAAGATTTAAATTAAACGACCAAGCTCATCCCGTAAGATGATAGACGTCATGGGGGAACTACCACGGTAACCAAAACGACATAGGCAAAATGTGCTAACCAAGATCAA